>NC_132972.1:1155000-1290000 GCF_047496725.1 Anoplolepis gracilipes | reverse complement strand
CCATTGGGCACTGGCGAAGCAATCCTAGAGAATTTATTATTTTGTATTAGTTGTTATAAACCACGTGTGTGAATTAAGTCGGTTTATTTATTTAAATAATTTAAGCAAGAGAACATTGGAAAGAAGTATTTTTATATAAATTCTGTAAAAGTTCTATTTAAAAAAATTAATTTTTACAGACTTTATAAAATTATTCCATTCTATATCTACTTATTATTATATACGTAGAATAGAAAATTCGATGCATAAAATAATTTTTTTAAATACTAATTATTTTAAGCGTTACTACAATTTAGATTTTCTATTTATATGTTACAGATCGACTCAGCTTCAATATCATCACTCTGCTGTTGTACATCGGTCGGTGAACGGTAAATATTTTGAGGTATTCCTAGATGTTGCAGATATGGATCGTAAATTATAGATTGCAGATAGAGATGTTGCCTTAAAATAGATGGACTAAAATAAAGCCAAAATAGATGAACTAGAATTAGGCCAAACATTTTTTTGTAGATTTTTTTCAATGTGCATTAAAGCACATTATAAATATGAATTAAAAAAAGATAGAATTTTAATGTAGATTTTATCTATTTATTTTGTTTAATAACAATCGCTTTAGTAATTTTATTAATTGCGTATAATATATAAATAATTTATTTTTATAATTAATTTTATCTTGTGTAATGTTTCATAATCTATTTATGTACAGAAACAGAAAATTTTGTTTTAACTGATGCAAAGCCAGATTAACAATTAAATAAATTTTACATTTAATATGATAATAAATAACATAAATGTTTTTAATTAATTTTGTTATTATGATATATACATCGAAGTCAATCTGACACTTCATCATATTCTGCTTTGTTCGCGTTTGAGTAAAACTGGACCTGCAAAATTTATTGGACGACATCGTTGCTGGAAGCGAATTGAGGCGGATTCACCACACAGGTGTCTGGAAACCTTGCGGCTTTTTAAAGCGCCGATGGATTTCTACAAGCAGTCATCGCGTGCAACGGCGGCATATCTCTAAAAACGGCGCCTGTCAGATGACCTTAAATTTACTCTCGATTACGGCTTATTACGGACAAATATACGACCGCGGACCTTCCCAGTTTGAGACGATGTCTCATCGTCTCGAGAAGTTCCCCCAATAGAGAATTCTTACATGTAATTATATCCTCCCCGACATCGTGACTTCTCCCGCCTCTTTCGGCGCCTATCAGGGGAGTCGTTAGACGCGTGTTAGATGATCCGCGACAACACTCGTTATTATCCACAATCGACACGCAGGCCGACGTTCGCAATGTGATAACAGTGATTGCGAAGATTCATGGTGGCCCGAGTAAGATTCGTTTTAAGCTTTTTTGGCGATCTATAAAGACTTATCGCATGCTAAATATTTCAAATTAAATATTTGAAATAAATTAAAAGTGATATTATTTAATAAGAATTTTGTGAGATTATTTTCTAATTTTTCCTTTTATAATCCTCATAAATTTTGTGTAAAATATTTAATTTTAAACTTTCAACAATATGCAAAAATATTGTGATATTCATAAGCCGCGTTTATCAGCGCATCTAAAAAATTGATTACATATATAAAATTTATACTAGACTATACATTTATTTTCAAATATAGGATAATAAAAAATATAAGAAAAATGGAACAAAATAAAATTCTTCTCGACGAGAAACAAAATTCTCTCACATGTGTGTATGTACATATGTGTATATAGCATGCTTTTAAGAGACTATCGAAGAAAACAGTTTTGATATTTTCTGACATGCACTTGCACGAAATACATCGTTCGTAGGAACTTTAAATAATATATGATTAATGATGAAAATATATCTCCCTCTTTCTCTCTTTCTATCTCGTTTTCTCTCTTTTTTCTCTAAAAAAATAAATTACAAAAAAAACATCACAAATAAAAATATTTAAAAAAATTGCCTGCAAATGTTACAAAATAAAAATTGTTATATCTACGAAAAATAAACTGAAGATATCCTAACAACAAATAACAAAATTTTTTACTTTCAATTCAAACAGTTTCGCATAAACAATCGAATCATTTAACTTGAGATCGAGATGAGACTGATAGATACCCTATCCAATTGAATCATTCAACTTAGGATTGATTTGTATCAGTAACACGTGATTGGAATGTGCCTGCTCAGCTAATGGTGCGAAATTTATCGCGAAAGCAAGAGTGTCCAAGGTATTGAAAGGGGACAAAGGGGAGAGGATACCTCACATGCGATTACAGCTATTTGATATGCCGCGACACTCAAAACTCGTACATCACACTTAACCGTTGAATATGGAACAGTCAGTCCTGGCAGCGGCGCATCCAGCATGCATATGTAGACCGCAATTATGGCCGTTAACTATCGTCGGCACGCACGCCAAGCACGAATTTTCCATCGCGCCATGGGGCCTCCTTGAATGTTCGCTAACATCGTAGAGAAGACTCTTTTCCTTTTTTGCGCAATTTTAGTTATAAACAATGTAAATCATATCCGCGAAAAAAAATATATCTATAAAACAAGTTTTTTGTAATATTTTTGTAATCTATCAACCTTTATAAAAAGTTTATAGGATAAAATAAGCAAATAAAAAAGTGTTATTTTATCGATCAAAACGACTCGTTTAATATCATTTAAATAAAAAATAAATAAAGATTAAATAAGAATTAAAAACACATTAAAAAATGTATCTAGCTATCAAATATGATTTAGCATTTTTATTTTCATAATATGATTGCGCAATGTTGATATCGTTTTCTTCATATAAGATTAATTTAGATGCGTAATAATATAGCGACAGGTCTATAACTATAAATCAAGTTTTTACGAGTGTTTGACATTCTATAATTTTTCCTTCATTCACATGTATATTTTATTATTTCAAACTGTAACACTATAAAAAGTGACGTTTAAAGAGCTGTAACTAAATCTATCGCGAACAATAACAAATTTTATTAATACTAAATTTTATTAATAAGACTATTTTTGTTGAGAAAGAGAGGCTGACTATTCTTTCTCAATTCTAAAAGAGAGAAATAATCTTTACTTATATATAAATAATCACGTATTAAATAAAACTTTCAATCTTAATTTATATTATATATTTAACTTCATGACCTCTCTTCCAAATATGTTAAAACCATTAGTTATTCTTACGCTAATGTAGCTCACAATGTAATATTTAACTTGTAAGCAAATGTTTATACACTATGTACACCATTATTACATAAGAAAAGAGACACTGTTTATGATAATCGAATGAAACAAGTAAGAACTGACACAATACATATTGTTCATTTAAAGCAGATAATCTTATACAGTGTGTAAATCTTGGTAGATAAGTGCAAAAAGATTCCAAGACTTTCAGACTTTCTTTCACGCCTTTATTTCCTGTCGAGACTCCCTGTGGACGACACAGGTGCGGTTTTGTGAAAAAAAAAAAAAAAAAAAAAAGAACAGGTTCCTACACCGCCGTTTGTACCAATCACAATGAGAAAAAAAACAAAGAAAAAATACGAGAGCAAAAAGAAACGCACATTCGGACTTGCAATGCTTAGGACAGGGCGAGATTGATGCAGTCGTGAGGGAGGAAGGCAATTGTAGGAAGCAAGGGAGATGGAAGCAAAGAAGAATGTTCCGTCTCCGTGTCACCGCACCCAATAACACGCGGGTAATCACGATTTAATAGCTCAATAACGTCCGGCACGGACCCTGAAACAATTTATCGGTCCCGCCAGTCAATAAATTCGGTTTTTGAGTTGTATACGGTAATCCGGGGAGCACAGGCCGCGACGCCTGAATTTCAAAGCGGACGCATCGAATTGGGATTGGTGAATTTTTTAAATAACGCGGATAAATCAACCGGAAGAATAAATATCACCCTTTACGATATAGATCTCCCTCGTTCTTTCTGATTTCGCGACATGACATTAAAAATACTTGTTATGAAACGTAACACGAAACGTGATCTCGACGTATTTGTCGGTGTAAGGTAGAATGTAAAATTAATTATACCGATGAGCAGGATCTCATATTCCGTTTAAAAGTGTTTTCTTTCGTATAAATTTGATACGACCACGAACTTTATACGAACACGATTGCGAATGTATACATCGTTGGTGAAAATTGTCGGGAAAAAAAAAAAAATTATGTCTCCCCGGCGGGGAATCGAACCCCGGTCTCCCGCGTGACAGGCGGGGATACTGACCACTATACTACCGAGGACTTGTTGACTTGTTCGTTCTTATTAGTAGTCTTCACACAGAGCGCGGTAACTTTGTTTTATTTTGATATTTTTAGTTTTCACTATTAATAATTATTGCACCTAATTTCTGTATTATTATTAAAATATAAACAGATTATATTCTAACATAATATTAACGTTTTTAATGTCAAATAAAAAAAATTTCGTTTTCCTTGAAATTAATATGTAACAAGTCTTCGAAATGAAAATTTGGAGAAATAAATTCCGTATTTTTCCGTAAATTTCTTAAATATATAACTGTGCATCGTTATATGCATATATGTATTAAAAGTCTCTTTTCCTCCAGTGATAAGTCAACAATAACGAACAGCTGAGGACAACAAGTCCTCGGTAGTATAGTGGTCAGTATCCCCGCCTGTCACGCGGGAGACCGGGGTTCGATTCCCCGCCGGGGAGGATTTTTTTTTTTTCACGAATAGCACGCCCCTTGGTTAATAGATTAATTTTTCTTCACAAAATAACCCTATCTTCCTTAATTTTATTCATGCTTGTTAAGTTGTTGTTCAAAAAATATATTAAGTGAATTATTATCGCGGAGTCATTGATCTACTAATACGTGCGCATTAACTTTGCAAATTATACACCTAATTACACAAAATTCAAATTATAAATAATCAATATCTAACATGAAAGGTAAAGACCACCTCACGCTTAAAAAGAAAATTAGTAAGAGGCATTTTATATAATAAATAATATGCATTACAATAATTACATAGATTCTTCGAAAGTTCGACCTGAAAAAGATATGCCATCTGGATTCTGAAAAAGTAATTCAAGCACCTCGGTAAATAAAGAAAAACAAATATTAACGTAATTTAATTCTTGCGTGGAATCTCGATTACATGGAGAACGTTTAAGTGAATGCGACTTATTCGTGTTTTTCTCTGTGTTTTAACGCGTCGTCCCTCCGACTGTATCATTGCACAATCTATCACAAGAAAGGCGGAATAAATGGCCGGTCGGATGTTGGGATCGCGCGTTAAACGTGAATAAAGCTCGAACCGGCTGTACCGCTCGTAAAAACAAAGCGACACCATATTTATATACAAGTAAGAGAGAATAATTGTTAACAGTAGTTCCGAGAGGTAGCCGCAGAATTCGCGCTATCATTCGTCGAGGATAGCGTTTATGCTGTTGTGATCGTTAATGACATGTTTTTCGTTTCGTTAGCGCAAACTCACCGACTCTTACGAGATTATAAAATACTTTGTAGCTTTATAAATAATTGTTGAGGTGTCAGTTTGCGCGAATCTGACAGCTGGAGACTGCTCACATGAAGCGAGCTGCATGATCTTTTTGGATGAGTACATCTGCTCAGTTTCTCTTTTTCTTAACGCGTGATGGAATATATACACATGTTGGGCAAACTAAGGATTGTTTTAATATAAGATTTTTTGCCCTATGTATGTACATAACAGCAAGTAGCAGGTGAGTCGCAAAACACGAAAATATTTTAATAAGTATTTTGCAGACACTGTTTACAAAAATTTTGCTTAAAAATACTTAATTTTAACATATTACAGTTAATATGTATGCATTAAAATGCAACTGAATTTTAGAGTAATATCCCTAATTGATATTTCATGAAATATACATAATACAAGTTGCAATGAATATTTTAAATTCAAGTTATTATTAACAGACAAAATTGGTATCTATATAAAGCAAAAAAATGCTACAAAGAATTACAATTCTCTTTATATCGTATGATATATAAAAGGATGGAATATAAAACAGATGCAAAATGAAATCTTATTCTCCAGTATATAAAAACATAATGTACAAAAACGTCATTTCTGTCAACTTTCTCACTCCATTTTTATTCATAATTTCCATGATTTATGAAATCGGAGAGTGAAATATTTCGCTCGATATATGTGAATGTGCTCGCTTAAAAACGCATTCGAAACAAACTGCGTCGAATTTTCACGATGCAATGTGGTACGCCACGTTCTATCCACGTTCGTCTATCTTGGTAAATTTACATCCCGTTATTACAGCGGTATTTCGGGGGCATATGTTTGTCGCGTTCCACGTTTCATCATCCAATACGAGCGCTGTTTGTCTTCCCCCATGTCGACGTTAAATCTGATATTAGGATGAACGCGCGTGATCACTCGTCAATACTCCGAGTACAGCGACAAACCTATCGATTGTCCGTAAAGTCGATTTTGTAATTTAGATCGATACACGAGTCCGTTGCTTTTGACGCCGGTACCGTATCAGCAACGCATCGAAACTGAATATTTCGTCGACGGGAAAATCACAAAATGATCAATCAACACGTACCCGCATCATGTTTAACACTTCAAGCGCGAAATGAATAAAATATTCATGCTGCATGTAATGATACGTATATTATTTGCTTTGTATACTTCATTTGTATTAGGATCAGGATCTATCTCTTTATTCAATCTTCTGACGACGATATTAATTCACACAAATTATATATGTTCTTCGTCAAGTTATTAAGATAGTCTTTTTAGTAATAAGATTTTGTCGATATTTTTTGAAGATACTAAATAAAATGTGTAGAATATGTGATGTTTAATTCCTCTCTGTAACTGCTTTCGACGAATTTAGCAGGGCAATAAAATATTTATAACATAACATGATTTGAAGATGTTTTAAAGTTTATAATTTTTTTGAACGCGAATAGAAATGGACGATAATGCTAGTAGGTATAAATAAAACGTAAATAATAAAATATGACGATAGATTTGCCGTTGAAATATGAAACAAAATATAGCTTATTTAAGGAGAAAAAATTTATTTTTCATAATATGCATGCATGTTCCTCGAGTTACCATAAAAATATCCGTAAAAATAATTCGGAAAGCTGCAATTAAGCTCCTGATGTAATGTATACAATAGATGAAAAATGTTATGTCTGTCTGAAAACGTTTTCTCTCTAAACTACAAATTTAAACGCATTTTCCTCTGCGTTATTTTATATGCATAATATTTATTTGAGAGCTCATTTTACTCCCGACTGTTGCCAATCTACGGTTGATAAAAGACGAAAGGAATATGCGTTTCATTTTACAACTACAATACGTCGAAAGTCTAGCTTCGTAAATAACATTTATTTAACAAAAATAAACAAGCATTAATAAAACATTCAAGCAGTAGTACAATAGTTTCGTTGGATGTAAATATCGATGTATCGCAAAGTATATTTGCTATCATGTAAAAAAAAGAATAAAGAAATAACGAACTGCGTAGACGAATGATATCGCATGCAAGAGACGTGATTCCCAGGATAAATTATTGTTTAAATTATTGTGTTACCAACACCGTCGTTTAAACAATGATAATGGTGAATTATGCCTCGTTTACGTCTCGTAAAACTCGCGTCGCGAATGGACGGAAAACATGCGTGGAGGAGTATTTGTCACCTCGCGAAAAACCATCATACAAGACAATTTATTTTATTCAGTCGTAATCTTCGACTTTTATCGTCGACAGGCGATAATCCTTTTTTTCATAGTTTTCCCATTCGCGTTGAACGCTGTAGATGACGGAGCCTGCGTAACTCGCGGATAAAATAAACGTTCTGGTTCGTATACGAGGGACAATCGCGCTCGTAAACAGCCATGATAGACTTATTGGGAAATTTGTGCTTCTCGATCGCGGTGAATTGAGAAATATCAAGAAAGAGAGAGAGAGAGAGAGAGAGAGAGAGAGAGAGAGAGAGAGAGAGAGAGAGAGAGAGAGAGAGAGAGAGAGAGAGAGAGAGAGAAAAAATAATATAAATAGCGACGAGATATAAATAGCTTAATGCATTCTTCCGAATGTGATCGTAAATATAATTTAGACTACTTAACTTTATGTCAACGCTTATGTGATGATATATAATTTGCACGTACAAATGAAATTGTATTTTTTAAACAATTTAATTCTTAACATGTAAAAATATTCCACTGGTCTGAAAACTCTAATTAAACACATTCGAGAACTTTAAATTATATAAATATTTTAATTTATTCTTTGAATGCATGTATAACAAATGATACTGCGGAATATCCATCGATATACCCTTTATAGTGTATTTTTTATTTTGTTACTTTTTCAAGAAATGAACGATAATTGCATTTGCAAACGTATAAAACATATACATAAAAAGATAAGTTTCTTAGAAAAAATATCTTATTTTTTGATATTATTAGCATCGTTTAATAAATTTATCGCAAGAGTGATCAAATTTCTCGGGAGAAGATAATATTAACGCGGCCAGAGTTAAGATAGCCAAGTATCATTTGGTTGTCTCGCGCATATGGAACAAGCGTTATGCGTGCTTTATGCTCGTGTAAACAGGCCACGCACACGCGTGGGCGTTCTTGGCGCAATCAAAAATCGTCATCTCGACCAGTCTCGTCGTCATGGTCGTCGTCGTCGTTGTCATCGTCGTCGTCGTCGTCGTCGTCGTCGTCGAGTCGTGACAACCGCTCGTGCATGAGAAACCGACGCGACATGATTTACGACAGGACGTGAATTTCAGTTGGCGCACGCGACCCCATCTCCGTCCCGTGTGTCCATGCGCAGAAGAGCGATCTGTCCTCCACTTGTGCATAACCGGCCATTAAGCGACCATCGGCTATCCAATTCGATAGCCCGGTTTATAAGTAGCCCTGCCGATGCCGCGAGCGGAACTTTTTGCGTTCTAAATGGCGATTTCTCTCCGCGGCTGTATTTGAAGCGTGAATCCGCACGAACCTGTTCTGCCAAAATTTATTGGACATTTGTCCGATACGACAGGGCTGAATGAAAAAATCATTTGTCGAACTATGCGATTAATGATATGAGATGCGTCACACGACGATTATTTGGTAATGATCGAACAATTTTATTATTTTAAATATGTAAATATTATTATTATATATTATACTATTAAGGGGATTCAAAAACTGTTCTATATTATCGATCAAAATTTAACCTAATATGACAATATATTTGCTTAATATAAAAGTTTTGCAATTTATACACACAAAATAAGATAGGTTTCTGCTAGGAATTGCACGAAGGAATATTTATGAACTTTTAGAAATGACGTCTGACGTGAGTTTGTGTTTCAATCTCGCACACTCACAGATGCACGAGAGTAATTTTTTACAGATTTTGAAAATTTTTTTTACTAGACTTCTAAAGTCATTTCTAAAAGTTTACTAACATTCTGTTGTGTTATTCCAAACGTGGACGCTATATCTCTTGCACGAACATACCGTAGAACTTTTTATATTAAATAAATATTGTTACGACGTAACTGTCATCTTTTAATTTTTTTATCATTTTTATATGAAATTATCAGCTCCCCCGGTGTTGTTTTTACAAGTACAAGTACTTTAATTGTGAAGAAAGATTTATCAATCCTTGTAGCCAAAAAAGAGATTTCCAAAATCTGTAATTCATGTTCTGTCGATAATTTTGGATCCCTTTAAAGGATTATTAAAAACCTTGTATAATTTTGTTGAAAAAAGATGCTAAGATAAAAAATAAAATCTCAGGTAAATCATGTCCATCTATCTTGTAGCGTATCTTTGCATTTGTATATTTTTAGAGAAATGTAAATCCGATATCGATAAAGTCTCGATAACAATTCGAGAAACGACCTGAGATTCGGAAGAAAATCGGAATAAAATGACGGAAATGTAGAGATCTCCTTCTGTAAGAACTCGACTAAAATCGTTATTCGTGTCGTAGCCTCCTCCGCTAGTTTCCTGTTATTCGTCGCTACCTCGGCTCCGAAGATCTCACCGTTTATGCGAACCCTTCTCAATGCCGTCGTGGTAGTAAAGTTAGTTATGATCGTGAATCATCGAAATGGCTCCGTGTTCGCCACGACCCTCGCTGACCGCGAAATACGAAAAGGAAAGACGTTTTCTGCAGGCTCAAAAAATGAGATCATGAACGACCATGGATAACGGCAACCTCGTGGTAATGTCGCGAAAGTAACATAACCCGAAAAAAAACGCGTCAAACCTTCCATAATTCTGCGTATCTTGAAGAATTTAGTTTATGATTTCATTAAGTAAATTGATATGGTGTACGATTTTTTAATAACGAAAGTAGTGATGAATTTAATTTCGTACTGTCTTCTTGAAGAGAAACTCAAGAAATTCTTAATATTGTATAATTATAATTAATAAAATATATAATTATACCATATTAAATATTACAATTAAAATTATATTTAATATTGTAAAATTATAATTACATTATAATAATTATAATTTTATTAAATTATTAATTTAATCAATATTATATCAAAATTTAAATCGTATAACGTGCGAGAGGCGAATATGGTGAGAATTTCACTTCAATCTAAAACTCAAGTGCTTTTTTTTTAGCACATTCACTCACGCACGTTAATTTCCGCAAATTGGGAAAAGGCGATGTCCGCTGTGCAGAGTGAAAAATGTGTCCAAAGTCAACTCTTCTTTCGTATAAGTAAAGTTAGGTCACAAAAACACCATCAAATCGCATCGGACTCGAAAATATATACGGTCGCTCGTGCCGTCCCAGAGGCGCTGTCGTGAAAGCAAACAACGGATGAAAAATATAGCCCTTGGCGCCTGTACAATGGCAATATTTATAAATGCACGTGAGTTTTTCGACCTTCAGCCTGTCTCTTTCCCCTCCCCGCCCTCTCCCATCAGTCTTCTCTCACGTACGAGTAAGCTTCGCTTCCGAATATTATTTTTTTTTTTTTTTTTTTTTTTTTTTTAACTGCCCCCGGACTTGCGGCTCCTTTCTGACAAATTCCCAGACGGAAGGCACACGCCTAAAAGATCGACTACATAAATTCTCCCGCTGCGGTAAGCCGTCGAAGAGGGTCCAAGATCTGTGGATTTATTCGTTCTCGTTGTAGGACTCACGAAACGAGAGACGAACGCGTGCAGAGGGAACAGAATTTTTTCAACTCCCGCCATGTCGTATTCTAAAGATACAAGAAAGATACCATGTCACTGTTTTTTCTCTTTTTTTTTTTTTTTTCTTTCGCTATCCTAAAAATAAATTGCACTCGAAAGCCGGATTTCGCGCTACGAATTTCGCGACGATTATATTCTCTGCATTGGCCTACATTTAACATTTAAACATCGTGCAAAAATGATCTATCGGTGACAGACGGATCGTGACACGACATCGATGACATGAAATATAACGTGAGATAAGTATTATATAAACGTACACAATACAAGCTAATTCCTTTGAGATTCTAAAGCGTTGGGATATAATTTCAGCAATACAAATTAGCGTATTTATACTATACTTTGTTATTCGTCATGGAGATGTGCAATATCCTGTGAAGGTAGAAAGGCCTCTCTTTACCATTGTGCCGCGCGCGGCTTTCTGCAGGACGAATCGTAAAACTTCGGGTCTATTCTGCATCCCAGATCCTATGTAAATCCGCTCGATGAGTGGACAAAGACTGACAAACGTGTCAGAGAGAAATAGAGAGAGAGAGAGAGAGAGAGAGAGAAAGATTTCTCATTTATTGCATGAAACTGACATGCATCGCATATATGTATGTCTATCTGTTATGAATTAATAACAAAATAAAACAAACGCGACACGTTGATATTTCACCTACACCGCCTATCGTGCATTTTGTAAGTACCGAAGGTTTCTGTGACATAATCCTGGGAAAAGATCGATACGTAATATCGATGAAATAGGAACAATGTGCACTTTTCGAAGACGATCCGAGAATCATTTGACGCGTAGACACGCGAGAGACAGGAATTTTCACTAAGCGAAGAAAGACTCGCGAATGTACATCACAAGCATCGTTTCCGATAAGTTGCCGCAAAACCCGACGTTCCTTTTTCGAAATGTCTCTGCATTTTCTCTTTACGCGCCGAGGTAGAAGACGCTCTGGGAATTTACAGAGAAAGCGATACGTATTCCCGTTTTCACGAGTATTCTTAAGTTCCATTATAAAATCGTTTTTATATTTTTCATATCATTCTTAGTTATTGTGCATCATGGCAATAAATATATAAGAAACGATGATAGGTGATTCTTCTGAGTGATAATTGAAATTTTACATGTTTTTCAATAATTTATTTTGTAAATCGTTTTATTTTAAAATAAAAGACAAAATATTATTTGTTTACATGTATGCGTTTGTGTATTGAATTACAATAACTTTTATTTTTTTACTTCGTTGATATTCTGGAAGACGTTAATTGAAAATTCTTTCAAAGATGACAGAACGCATATTGAACTTTCATCATCGCGACATTCAATTTTGTACTTTACACAGATGTAAAATTTTTCGAAGAGAGAAATACTATTTGATATATACTATCTACAATTCAGATAAATATATATATATATATATATATAATAGTATTTCTTTTTCTCTTTATAAAAATTCATTCGAAAGCATTTGTAAAGCAAGATAACAAATGTTCTCGTAACTTGTATAAACAGAAATAGTGAAAAATGGATCACATGAAAACATCTAGTTTGAAATATTTGTAAATATATATAAAGAATAATATAAACATTTTCAATGATTTTATCTTAATAATAATATGTTGATATTAAAAAGAAAAATATTATACAACAGAATAAATTTATAAAATTTATTTTTTCTTTATAAATATACTAATTGCAAGAATCTCTTTCTCTATAAATAAAATAAATAAATCGCTCTCTATATATAATTAAAATGAAAAAAATGATGTATTTCTTATAAAAATGTATCGCAAAGTTAACATATATATTTTTAGAATATTTTTTTTATTTAAATAAGTTACTATTCAATAGGTTAAATCATTTATACAACATAACAGAGTGATAAAGTGCAAATCATGATAATGAAAAAAACTTGAATTTCGATTAGTGGGATAAAGTAATACATGTCCGTAAAATTAACTGAAGAGAAGACAAGGTGTCTCAATCAAAAGAATCGGTGTTTCGCGCTTTTTTCACCATAGAAGTTTCTGTCGATTGCCGAAGGTCTCTCCTTACTATGCAAGAGCTCTCGTCGTAAATTCTGAACTCTATAAGCTGTACGTACGCGATATGGGTGGGATTGCTACGGCCGCTTGTCTCTCTCTTCTTTTCAGTCTCATCGAAGTAAATTATGGAAAAGCCATGAAAGAATCGTGCGGAGAGAAGCTACGCAAAGATTGACGGAGCATAAACGTCAAATGTAACGTCGATTCTTTAACCTTTGAATTTGCAGGCGAATGTATTCGTTCTATAAACTCGATAAATTACACCGTAGATAAAACGAAATTATAACAAAGCTCGAAAAATATTTCTTCCGCTGTTTTTATTCGAATACTATAGTCTGACAATAAATAATATTGTCCATTGAATATAATTGTTTTAACATTTGATTCAAATTTTTCTAAAAAAATTTCAAACTAAAAAAAGATTTTTAAACATTTTAAAATATAATTTAAATTAATTAATTTTATTAATTCTGTGCATTTTAAAATGATTAATAAAATAATTCAACAAAACAAATCAGTTTTCTTATACATAATTCACTGCAATAGTTGCGCGGTGATTCCAAAATAAACAATGCCAATAATCACGTTCAATAAAATGTAGAAATCGCTATAAAAATAATCGTGCCAAGAATAATGATATTATATTATTCAATATATGATAATATATTAAAAATTTCTTATCGAGAACTATTGCGGTCTTTCTTTTAAAAAGAGATCAATGTATACATATTTTTTTATTGTATAACAAAAAATATATTCAAAATTAAATTCATGGGAATGTATTCTTTACAGTCGTGAAAATAGAAAATATTTTCACATAAAGGCAAAGGAATTTTCACACATTTCTCTCTCCTGAACAATTTCCGAAATTAATTAGCTAACATTTCACGCAGTCCTTGATTCTCTTGCATTGTAATTCAGCTCTTCAGAATGAAATGTTTTTGTTCAACATTGTAAATTCGTATCGTTTCGATAGATCAGGAGAGTTTTTCGGTTCCCAATGTTGACGAAAACTTAAATCGTAAAAGTTTAATGAAGTTACGGACTATAAAAGCCGTTTCGCTCGTACGTTCGATACACGCATCGAAATAGATAATCTGCCTTTGATAAAGTTTGTCTCAATTTCATTTTACAATAGCATACGATATTATATCACCGATAAAATTATAGAATAAATAAGAAATATGTATCTGAGTGATATAATTTAATTAAAACGTGACGTAGAAATATTTTTTAGTAAAGTCTAATAAATTGATATTTTCTCAAAATACTTTCTCTCTATTTTTCTTTTTTGTTATATTTATTATTTATATGTTTTAAATTTATAGTAAATCAAATCACACTCACACATGACGAACTTGGCGAAACTAAAAATCAAATAATTTAAATTTCCTCTCCGTAACTGTAAAAGATCGAAAATTTATTTAAAAAAGTTTCAAACAGAGAAAGAGAAATATCGGGAATGTAGGAATAGAAAAGAAGCTGCGAAAAAGAAGAGAGAAGGTTTTATTCGCTAGAAGCGAATCAGAAGTTATCTGAGAATCAGCCAGCCGGGACTCTTTTATTATGGCGCTTTTAATGAACTTTAAAATAGCTCGTGAAGACCGATTATGGCCGTTCCTACACATCGCGGGGCATAATGAGAAAACCGCATAATCCCAATGCGAAAAAGTGAAGAAGACAAAAAAAAGAGAAGAAAGAACGAGGGAGAAAGGGAACAAAAAAAATGGTGCCAGTCACGTTTCGACGACAATATTTAAGTCCAATATTTGCACCATAGAAAAATTATGATACTCGTAAATAATAATTATACGTTTCGAGCTCGGCAGAAACTCCGACTAATTGAGGCAAACTTTTCGGCAAGCCTGAAGCAAAGGCACGTCGGAGTCGAGTTTCCAAGCGATATTGTTATCGACAACGTTAGCCGCGGTCGTTTGGCAATTCCTTTCCGCCTCGTATCTCCATCTACTCGGTACTTTCGCAAAGTTATGTCAGTTTCGAGACTAAATAACGTTGAAATTCCAATGCGAGACGTCGAAATCAAATTGCGTTATGCCGATATTGTCGATTAATCGATACTAATATCTTTACGCTTAGTACAACATCTGTATTGAATTATTTCTATTTTAAAACAAAAATCAATCTTATCTAATACTAAATCAAATATAATTAAAGTTTCCAGGAGAAAAACGTACCAAGTCAATTTTACAGTAAGAGTATTTTTAAAGTTTTTTTAAGTCCTGATAATAATGTTATGTCGTTCTGGAGCACTTAAAATAATTTTGATTACAGTACCTAACCTGGTATGTAATTTCATTAATAACTTAATGTATATTTTTATAAAAAATCAAAAATTTCCCTGCATGAAAAATATTAAACATTCCTCCCATCTCTCGCACATTTTTTTCACTGCTTTTTCCCTCGCAGGTTCTTTATCTTTATAATAGAATAATCTAAGACTATTTTATCAAAGCTACAATACAATCGCAGTGTTATCTCGAAAAGACGAAAAATGAACTTGGCTCTTCCGCTGAACCCTTCAATTTTTAACAAATTGTTAGTCTCGATTTGCTTTTACTAAAAATTCGATAAAAATCTGTTTTTCAAATTCACTTACGTTTGCGTGACAAGCACATGCAGAATATGAACGAGCAACGAGCGCATCGGGAAACAGGGGGAGGTGGGAAAACTGTTGAGGTAAATCGAAAAGAAGGAAAAAATCGATTTAATCGCAACTCAGAGTTTTACGGACGATCGCCAGGCTCTTATCTCATCGCCTGTGACGTGCCGGGATCCTGAAGCCAGTCGTGCCATGGCCGAAAATCATATATTTGGCCGAGAGGCACCGGCACACCGGCGCCATAAATCTTCGGCTTTATGTTAGGATCCTGAAAATGCACCGCGCGATGCGTTGGCGACACGCCAACGACCGGCCAGACGAGAGCAAGTCGCGTTTCCGCGCGCGAAAACACATCCCGCGGACATGCAAAATAGGCTCTTCCTATCGTTCACGTCGATTCATTTCGGAAACATCTCGAGAACGCGAGTGACAGCATTGTATTATTTCAAGTAATTATGAAGGGCTCGACTGAGAAATGATTCGAGAGAGTCGCAGGAAGATACGAACTGTCGATAACGAGAATTAACGAAGGAAAGAGTCACAGTCAAAGATTAGTTAGAGATAGGGAAGAATACTTTGTAGGAAAAGCGTCCTCCATTCCAACGGAAAACCATAAGTACGGCCATCCGTGTTCGATGCTTCTTAATGATCGTTAAGAACCAATAAATATTTTTCAATGCCATATGATACTGAAACCGGTGGCGAGGGAAATCTCTCAGACAAGCGCGATAAAATATTTTCTATTTTATATGCTAATGTCAAGAGCTAGGTGTTCGTAGAATACGTGAGTACGATCAATGCAACGAAAGCGTCCCGTGTTTTTTTTCCGCAGTTTTTTTTTCCTGTACTTTGTTCGTTTTTTTCACGGCAGATAGGATTGCGAATTTGGAGTCTTTCGAGCGAGAGTTCTATTCAGGAGAGAGGGATCAGATCAGAAAATCAACAGACGAATGACGATGAGAATATGACGAGGCTCAGAAAAGATAAACATCCAACGAATCATGAGAGATGGAAGTCGCCGATGAATACTTTTAATTTATTATTACGAATACATTTGACTGAAACACCTGATAGAGAACATATGATAGCTGATTGATAGCCGAATAATTGTAAATAGCAAATAAGAATAATTCGCGGATAATCAAATCTCAATGCAATTTCAAGGTAGTGTCGTCGAAAAAATTAATCTTAACTTTTATCCAGCTTATTTTCACGATGAATCTAGGAAAAGTTACTTCTTTTAATCTATCTCATAAATACATTGGAAATAGGATTAAAAAATATAAAACATTATACTAATATTTTACTTGTATAAAGAAAATTTATTTTCTTTCTTTACATTGTATTTTTTTATGAAGAAAAAATAATCTCTCGTTTTAGAACCTGTAATTCCTGACAAATTAAGGGTAATTATCATATCTTGTACTAAACTGTTTCATGTAATAATCTAATTTTATCTTTATTCTTAATTTATTCAAGTGCAGTGTATTTAACATCTACTAGCTATTGTGCGATATCACAAGAGGCATTAGCTCAACAATAGAGCGAGAATGTCTCGCTACTGCAGAGTATTACTATGTTATTAGTTATAATATTATAAGTAATAAGACTATCCGCTTATATAACAAGTTCAAACTTTCATCTACTTATAATAACTATAGGCTTAGGAAACTTGAAGGTATTACATTAGCGATATATTTTTTCGTCATTTGCATGATATACGGAATTAATTCAGTTATACAATACATTTTTGAAAAACGCACTGACAAGAATCATTAATTGTCGAGCATAATTATTACAAAGCGAAATTGTCTTTCGAAGCAATGACATTCGATTTATTTGTTCAAAAGTTACTTGCCTTTTCTCTCCGCGGTTATATTATTACTTATAAATTATTCGCCATCTCTTTTTTTAAAGCATCGGACACTTAGGGTTCATCCAACTCGAGCTATCCTTTTTCCGTCTTTGTTAAGTGTGGGATGGCGAGACCTGGCCGCAAGATTTGGCCTTTCGGGTTCAGATTAAATCAGGAATCGAGTTGAAATCGAGAGGCGAGACGAATCGAGAGGCGGCCCGTAATTGGCCTTCCTTGCTCTCTTAAGCCGTCGATCTCGGTTCCCGGCGCTTCTACGCGACCCGCCGAGTCGTTAATCTTTCCGGAGATATACTTGATCATTGCACGCCTCACTATATCTTCGTTTACGTCGAAAGGGATCGAGTGCCGACAATTTCCCGATGCCACAACGCCATTTCTGCATTTGCTACAGCTTTGCTAGTAATGAAACAAGGTCGGCTCTAATTGGAGACCTATTTTATTCATCGCCACAGATACAGAATTTAGAGCTCTCTTTCTTATCTTTCTCTCTATTCTTTTTTTTTTCGTAAACTTACAAGAAATTATTACGAGTGACATATGTAGGTACAGATAAAGATCTGCTCCCTTTGTCGACGAATCATTGACAATGAGAATTTTTAAACTCCCAAGAAGTATCTATCGATATGATATCAATATGATAAATGTTTGGATGATCAGAAAATAATTTGCGAGAAAGTAATAATTACAAAATAATCAAGTGTTTTTTTTTTTAATTTTTATTTGTGATTCTACGTTACCATTATAATAAAAAAAAAAAAAAAAATATTTCAAGTCAATCATCGGTTAAATATTATCCAAGTAATCTTACAAAAAAAATCTTAGTGGTCTCATTAATTATCCTAATTATTGGTGAATATATTTCTTTTGATACATCTGTATCTTTCGCTGCGCGTATTCGAATCACGTGTACAGGACGGCAAACGCAGTAGCGAGTTGCCTTAATTAGCGAAAGCCGCCCGTCGGATAAGATCTCAAAAACTTTTTCAACCTGCTTTTCCAGTGATAGAGATAATGCGATTAAAGTTGTACTCTGACGACGATCTCGACTGATTGCACGTCATCGCAAAAAATTGAAAAGTATTTGCAACGATATTTCATTCGAAAGGTTCGTTACCGTTTTATTTAAATATTAGCATTAATCGGATACATAAGATTTAATAAAATCGTCACAAGCGCATCCATTGTCTATTTCGTTTGATCAAATATTTATTTCGCGCAATGATCGGTATGTATATGTAAAATTTTCGTCGTATAATTTTTGATCTTACGTTGAAAATAATTATCGCAACGCACCGGTTACATTCAAGTGATAAGGGATAACAAATATGTTTAACTTACATACGTATTTTTACGCTTCATTATACTCGGAGAAATGTACCTATGCTGTGACTATCTCGGTCAGCGAGTCTGCAAGCATTAAAACAGCAATTGTACGCAAACTTTAAGACAATTAGAACAGATATGGTAAACGAAATTGTGAATCTTGGCGATAACGTCGCGTTAACGTATACCGTAAAACACAAACCGAGATAACGTAATGCAAACCATTAGTTTATCTCTCAAATTTAATCAAAACATTTTCTCGCCAAACTTCCTTCCTCTTATATCATCTCCGTGAAATCGATTCGTATTTACAAGCGGATCGTCGCAGCAAGCGAATAATCCTTTTATAGGGTGCATTATCCGTTTGTGAGACGCGTGTTTCCATCTCTCGCACGACTTTACCCGTTATCGTTCCGAACACTTTGTGCATCTGCGTTGTGATGCAAGCATGTACGTATATATCTGTGTGTTGTATGGCAAGCGCATCCCACTGATACGTATGCCCTCACGTGCATATCGTACGCCGTTATCACGTATGTACAACGTATAGCGGGACAAAGGCTGCCGCATGTACGAGTGATTCGTTCGCCCACGAGCCGGACTCTCCGTAGTTTCGCGATTATCGCGGAGAAAGACGGAGAGACGCAGCCTGCGCGTTGCATTACACGCTCGCATTCACGTGCGAGTGCACCGGAAATTATACCGTCCGACCGTACACGCCGTACGGAAATCGCTTATGGAGAAACGTAACGCGCGCGCGCGTGCCACTCGGTCGCCGCTTGCATCTTCATACTTTACGATTCTTCAGCACGCAATACGTTTCAACGCGTTGTCTTGATATTTTTGGAAAATCGATCGTTTTACTCTCGAGCAATAGGGTAAACTCGGCTAAGATGGCCATAGTTTTTTTAAATGCGAAAAACATACTTTTATTTTTTAATAGTGTTTGACATATTATCTTCACTGAAGCTTAAATCACGTAATATTATCGAAATTAAAAGGAAACTATTTAATTGAAATTTTTTATTACCAAAATACAATAGTACAACATAAGCATTGGCCATCTTACCCATCAACTTTTAAGAAAAAAATGACCACAGTGACGGAAAGATGGCCATAATATTTATAAAAAAAATAGCGAAAACGAAAATAAAAATTATAGGTCATAACAATTTACATATCTTTATAATATGTTTAACGTCGATTACGATAGCTTAACTGTAATTTATTAGACGTGATAACAGTTTTTAATGGACGAATGAAAAACTTTGCAGGTAGTGAAAAGTAAAAATATGATATAAGATTGACAATATCGTTATTTCGAACAATGTATGCACATAAACTACTGTAAATATCGATTATTTTTGATAATGACTAAAAAAGCGCACTATGTAGCGATTATTGAAAAAATTACAGCCTATGGTCATCATACCCTAGTTTACCCTATTCACTCAATATATTGAAAATTAAAACTAACTTTGTAAACGTTTTTATACTCAATCGCTAATTTTATTTGTTGATAATTAGTCTATAATAAAATTATAATAATAATCGAATGTAAAAGTTTAAATATATTCGACATTCAATACAATTGGACGGAAATACTGTTATTTATATCCAAGATTTAATGAAGCTTTAGCGGCAAAATGTCTTGTGACAGATTACGGTTCATATTCACGTAGGCAGCATAGATAGTCGAGAGAGAACGTTCAACAGATCTCGTTGATATACGGATGTAATTACCCTCGTTTAACGATCCGGATGAGACTCTGTAACGTTATTTGGCGTTGCGAGCCACACAATACAATGACTTGTCAGCCGCATTGCAACTGCGATGAAACCGAGTTAACTACGAGATTAAAGCAGTCATTCCATCGGACTTTGCTGTAGATACACGCTCAACAGTTAGCTTGCTAGCAAGAAGTATTTTTCCAAATGTTAATTATAAGTAATTAACAATTTCCCTTTCGCTGACGATTTTACGCGAGTAAATAATGTATGAGAAATTATTAGCACACTTTGATCGAGTCTTACCTGTTAAAATTATTTAATAAGTTTCTCTCGAAAATATTAAATTTTATAATAAATCAAAATTATAAAGATTCAGTGATTTGTTTATAGTGAAAATTGCGAGAAAAGGTGGAATATGGCGACAAGGAGCAAAATATTCGAGAGGAAACATAGGAGGACCCTACGGCAATAAGCTGATAATCTCCAGAAGAAGAAATATTCTCCTTGGGACTGCATGTCACATTACTTTGATATAATGCGGTATTACGGCTTTTACGCCCTCTTTCGACCACCGAACTCGCGAATGCTGTATGTCCGGAAAGAGAGAGAGAGAGAGAGAGAGAAAAGAATGTTTACCTACCGCAAGAGAGAAATACAGACCACTGGACCTATTCGCTACCACATACCGATGTTACCTTAAGATTTAATAAGGGTTTATTAACGTGCAAAATAAGCGTTGAGAAATTTTTTAAACTCTTAAATAATAATATCTCCAATTCTCGTCTGTTGCAAAAGACAGAATCGCTGCGGTCCCGATAAAAATCAAATAAGAAATCATTTATAATCTTTTATCAGAGAAGATTATAGAGACAAAAAAATTTTTTTTAAATAAGTGAATATAATATTATTCAAAAGAGTTCTAATCCATAATTTCTATGCGTATTAAGAATGTTAGGAGTACCATGTTCGATCATTTACGACACGCATTTTGGAACAAGATCGAATGTTGCGGCAAGATTTATGGAGCTTCGCGCAGTGTCTTAACATGGTACGAAGGAGATTCCAGCAGAAGGAGAAGGTTCCAGTATATCAAATTAGTTAATTACGGTAATTGTATAGTCCTAAAGATATATCCTATACAGATAGATTCTAAAACAGAGTGCTAGTGGAAAATTTGCAAGTAAATAGTCTTATATACGTGTTTTAAAACAGAAAAAAAAATATTGAGATCTTGAAAACAAACACATAAAAAATACGTTCTTTAATAATTTCTTACTTAGATTAATTTGGAAAGATAATATGTATGATTTTTTTCTTATAAACCATGCGACAAAACAAATCTTGTACGAGAATGTTTTAGTTGAATAATTTGACTGAGGAATTTAAGTTTCAAAATTATTCACTGATTACAATCCACACATTAATTTTCATGTTAATAAATGAATAATCCAGCACAACATTTCATTGTCCTACGCTCCAGTCACTCAGATGTGAAATATATAGAGCGAAAAAAGTAGTCGGAAATAAAAACAACCAAACTCGTCGGAGAATCAGCAGACACGAGAGCTGTGAGAGCCGTCAGACAAGCTAACAAATGTCCCCAATGAATAATAATAAGTAGCTTGGCTCAATTTGTGTTGCATTTACATCGGACGAGACGTTCTACACATTATTTATCAGACTCATAATTTATTAACTCAAACCTTGAAAAAAATTATCTGAAAATCATGCAATTCCAATAGTTTAAAAAAATATATATGTGGATATAAAATATACGATGTATTTTATTCATTGTTATTGTTGTTATTAAAGTATTGTTTACTCATTCTAAAAATAATTATATATTAAGAATTTACGATAACAAGACTAACAATACATCACTTTAATTACAAGTAATTTTATACACAAAATATAAACAGTTTGACACATTATTCCAAAAATCTCAACAGAATATCGTTTATGAAATCAAACTTTTCCATGCTAATTGTTATAAATTATCAAACTAGATTCATGATTATAATTACTGTGCACAAAAACGCATCTATATTGTATATATGTATATGTACTTCGAAAATATATTCTAATAAATTCCCCTATATTCCTATATAGGTACGTTAAGATTACCAATGAAACAGAAGGCACATTGAATATTTCACAATAATATGAATATGTTGAATACGTTGCAGCAAACGATAAGATAGTAACGTATCAAAATTTTGATTTCTTGTTTTTTTTTCTTGTTTAAGATCGAATCGTGCGTAAGCACGACCTTTTCAAGAGAATAACTTTCTCGAGATGATCGCCAAAATTTCTGACCGAGTTCACTCGATTTTCCTTCGGAAAAGTAGAAAATTTTGGCAAGTATAGTGAAATAGAGGCACTTCTAAAAGTAATCTCGCTGCAACATCAAAAATTCGAAAAAATTCCATAATATTAACCGTGAAATTTCAGTTCAATATCTTCACTCGACAAATCTAATCTTATTTCATCTCAAAATAAAAGACAGATCTTATAAAAATAAATAAATAATAAAAAATTTTTGATATATGTATGTAAAGCTATTATGACTAATATTGCTATTTTTGCAGCTTTAAAACGTTAATAACATTAATATATAATTTATGTAACTCATGTTATATATATAATATCATGTTCTGTAAGTTTGAATTTTCACTTTTAATGCTTCACATATTTCCACAATAACAATTCTGTTAAAATACGTAATAATACGTAATATAATATTTATAAAGGAGAATTGAAAAACTTATCTTATTAATGTTAAATTTAGTTATTTAGTTATCATAATTCTCTCTTATAAATATTACATTACGTATTATTTTAACAGCGGTGCTTATTGCAATTCGAATTCAAGTGAGTTATTTCAAAGATTGATCATATATGCGCATCTGCCAGCTTAGCTTGATGAAAACCATGCGAGTATAATTACGTGCATCTATACGTCAGTAGAACTATACGTCAGTACATATGAGATAATAGTCGTTCATCCGCATTTCACGAAAGCTTGTTCGAAATAAATTCAGTTTAAAGTCCATATAATTAAGATCGCAATGTTAAATATTAATATCAACGTGATATTTAACCAGGTTTATGACATATAATTAATATTATCAATTCCTGACAAATATAAAAAATGTATACCTAATTTTATTAACTTTTAAACATACTTACACTGTGCAGTAAATTAAAATTGAATCATACACAAGCACGACCTTTTCGAAAGCACAGATGATTTTTCGAGATGCTCACCAAAATTTCTGATCGAGAATTCAGAATATTCCATGTATGTGCTCAGAGCACATTCCGTCCAACTTTGTATAAATATCTGTTCTCAGAATAATTCTGATTACAATATTACATATACATAAGCATATTACTCGATCAGTCTAAGTATTATAAATACAGCATATATATATATATATATATATATATGTATAATACAACACAAATACACACACACAAATATTTTTTTAATAATATTTTTCTCGCACACATATATTATACAATACAACTTATAATAAATATTTGCATATAACATTTATTTATATTTTTCTGCAATATGACGCATATACACGTTTCCAATTAATAAAATAATTTCAAACTCATAATAAAATAGAAACAACAATTATCTGCAATTGTAAACAACCGATATACAACCTCTTAAAGAAGAACGTGAATCATCTATGTCAAAAGTTGATATATCTAAGATTTGCTTTGTAGAATTGAAATTTTTATTTTCATTTTTATTTTTATTTTTATACAGTTAAAATTATGAGTCACTATAAAAAAATTATTTCGATGTATGATAATATTTATGATTTTGAGATTAAATTATATTCTACAGAGTAAATTTTTAATTTAGCTCACAAAGTAATCATTAATGTTATATTCTAAAAGATTAAATATGCTTTGTGAAATGTCAAATTTATAAATCTGGAAATATTAGATAATATATTAACTTTTGACATAGATAAATAAAATGTAATTTTTCTTTAAATATCGGTTGTTGCTACATTGAGGCACTTATGGCACAGACTATCTGAGCAGAATGAATGTTCATTTAAAACAGAAAATCGAATGAGCCTCTCAATAACGCGAACGAAAAGTTTGTACTGTCGGCCAATTCCAATACGCAATTTAATTCGCGTGCGCGGTACAATTTGTCGGGCCTTAACGAGAACATATCTTTGTTTTCCAAAAAAGGGAGGAAGATGGAGAGAAGCACGGAATATCAATGACTGCGATCGAAGCTTATACGCGGTGAGTTTAATCACGTAGCGTTTCGAGCGCGCGAATCAGCGGGGAACAAGTGAAAAGTACGAACATGACCCTCCCCTGGGAATCAAATCGCCGAGGGGCATATCAGCTGCACAAATATACAAAAAAAAAAAAAGACTAACTTTCTAGTGTAACATGAACGATCGAGATATCTAGTCTGTCAGTAGCAGAATCCACCAATATAAAAGTCTAACGAAATCTAAATGATGTAGCCTAAAAATTAAAAAAAAAAATCACTACGCAGAAATTTTTTTACCAGAAATTAAACATCACTCAAACTGAAAAGCTGGATTTTTTATGAAAATTTTAATCTTTCGCAAGAAAAAAAACCTATATATTATAATATAATTAATAAGTAGATAAATTTTCTTTTAATAAAACATTTAAATTAATATATGTATTTAGAAGATATTTGAACAATTAATTATTAAGAATTTAACAGAATGAGAGAAATCTTACATGTACGGATATATGGAGACATTTCTTCATTCGGTCAAGGCGAAGCCTCGTCACATATCGCGCGGGATTACGAGATAGCAACGGGCAGCGAGACACCCGTTAAGGGATATGCTCGTATCCTCGTACAGCGGGATGTGCGACATGCAAGGATTTACGAGCAATAAAGCAGCAATAACGAGGGCCATATTGGTGGTATCGCGAGAGCGAGCGTGGATGCTGCATTGTAGCCCATGACATCCCGCGCGAGTCCTGTCCTCCGCGAATCCCCGCGTCCTCCTCAAGGACAACGTGCTTTATGTTCACGCTCAGGTGTTTATACGCAAATTCATGTATTTTTTTATGCGACGAAAAATGCAATCGCGTAAGATTCTATTTATTCATCGCGGAAATCGTTGTCATGCTTTTGCTTCTATGATGATTAAAATTTATTGACAGGTTTTGACAGCTGACATCAATTGCAAACTCAAATAATATGATCGATAATAGTTAGTAATGCTCAATAATGATCGTGGTAAATGAAGTTGAGTAATAGCGCGCGCGTAAAACGTCTACAGTTAATAAAAATCTCTTGATGTGAACGGATAATATTATATTTAAGAAAATATATATATATTATGATTTTTTTGTAGCAATAAAGAAGAAATATATATTGGCTCTGAGTACTGTCTATTTTTATCGATGCCCGTAATATATGACGTTCAATTCTATTTTTGAAGGATATATCGAAGATATCCAGTGTATTGGATCAAAAAATTCCAGGACGCAGCTAGCCAACTTCGTTCACGGCAACTTGTATAAGAGTTTACGGCGAGTCGTAAAACGGTCCTGAGACAGCGAGTCTCTTTCGCATTCTCTATAAAGGTGACTGCTACTAATACAATAGCCTTCAACCAGAAACCATCTCCGTGGATGTAGTGACGTCCCGTACATCGGTTCTTTTACAGCCACATCGAAGCATCGATTCTTCGAATAATATTCTGGAAGCGTATTAAGATTTTAAATGATGGGCGGAAATAATTCAAATGAATAATAATTAAGAGTTAATTCTTAATCATCTAGATACTTGATATTCGAATCTATAAATTCTCAATTTATCAGTTTAATTTGTAAAGAAGCAACTAAACTAGAGTTAAGTTTCGGGCAGCTTTAAATATATATGAAAATCAGTTTTACATGATTTAATTATTTCGGATCAAAATAATACCGTTTTTGCTACTGTAATTTATCGAGTAAAAAACGATAAATTAATCAAATTAAAAATAAATTTATAATCAATATATATGTGTAGTTCAATAATCACTTTTTGATCTAGGATATGTTTATATCTGATCCAGAATATCTTTTTTATCTGATTCAATCTATTTATAACGAAAGTTAAATCAGAAACATATATGTGCTAAATTCGAAGCACACGATGATTGTAAAATTAAAGAAAACTATTTTTATCAAATATATGTTACAAGAAGATAAAATAATTTCTTTTTTTTTTTTTTTTGTTAAAATCGTGAATCCAGCGTGATAATAGCTTCTTACAATTTTAACACGCCAAGTACGTAGCTTCATTTCCTTTTTCATTAATAAATAACTAATTTCACGGAATATTTCGCGAAATATTTTTCATATATATATATATATATATATATATATATATATATATATATATATACCAAAGAGTCTAGGGAAGGAAAATTTACATCGTGCCAACTTTCCCCGGATGCTCTTCGAATAATTTTCTCGCGCCAGCTTCACCGACTTTATCTCCTGAGAACGGAGTACACGGTGCATTCGCCGGTTAAAGGTCGCGGACCTCTAATCTTGAGTGGGTCGAAACGCAAGGTGGCGAGCACTTGGGCGAGGTCGTCCTATATTTAAGGGACCCTCCCATAAAGGACAAAAGTTGTGCGCCGTATCGCAGATGCGCGAGCAGGCCGCCACGCTGGAAACGCTTTAACGTCTCGGTCGTCCGGAGCCGGTAATGGCCCCGGTCGGAATAGTTTCAGAAAAATGGCCACGGCGGCTAAACTTACAGTTAAATAAACGCCGGCGTGTCCGTGCGCCAGAGTACGGCCTGGATAAAACGATTTACTGGCGCCCCCGCGAGCGGATAACGCTCGCCATTTGTACGTAATTCCAGCGGGCGCACTCGCGTTATCCGCCCCGCGAAATTGTTATGGCGAAACGAGTTTCCGTCCTGCCATGTCGCAGGTATATCCAGGTTACCTGACTGGGTGGCGAACTCCGAGTTACCGCTCGTTACCGCTCGCTGAATTCGTGGCCCATCGAAATTCCGGAAGAGAAATTAAACTTTTTACCATACTTAATTTTAATGTCACATAACGTTGAATAATTTTTAGATTTACATTTAAGGATAGGCGATTAGTGATTAGTGATTTTAAATACGTTAACGTTATATATATATATATATATATATCTTGATATGTCGGTTTCGCATTCACACTTTAAGACATCACGAGCGCAAGTTTTTCATATAAAAATGTGTTTTATAAAACGTTCACACATGCATAATATATGTAGGTATATACTTTTTTTCAACAATTATATCCTGCATGCCTTATTTTCTTAAATCTTAAATTTATCGCATCGATATTTAGAAGCTCGTCAACATTCCAAGTGTTAATCGTACGCATATTTTCTGGTTACTTATACCACGACAATTATTCTACGACGTCGTAGCTAGGAACGTGCTCGAATTCGAGGGACGCGTTACATCTTAATTACGTTCACGTCGTCGGATACGAATCCAGAAATTCGAGTCGCTGTCTGCGAACAGGGAAAGCTCGTAGGTGGAAGCCCGGGAAGAATGTCCGCGGATTAAGTGGAACGAACGTGACTTAAATCCATTGTAACCCCTTGGAACGTCGGTATCGTTTGTAACCGTCATGGTTGTATCTACAACCGAAAGAGGACGAGAGAAGGAGAAATGAAAAAGAAAGAGAGAGAGCGAGAGAGAGAGAGAGAGAGAGAGAGAGAGAGAGAGGGGGGGGGAGAAGGGGAAAATGTGAAAGGGCCAAGATGAAGAAAGTAAGAAAACAGAAAAGGTAGAGAGGGAGAAAGCGAGAGAGAAGTAAGGGAGGGGTTCTCTTAATCTCGCCTTTACGTGCGCTTGACAAACGAGGAATGCGGATGACACTGGCATTGTACTCTCCCTCGTATTATCCGTACGATCGCACGGATCTCGCATTCTACTTGGCGGGCGTCTTTTGCAGCAGCTCTCATTTGCGTGTTGCCGCGATGAAGATATCGACTTAACACCTAGATGCACTCGAATTGCTTGCAGAAAGGAAGGGAAGGGAAAAGAGAGAGTGAGAGAGAGAGAGAGAGAGAGAGAGGGAGGGAGGGAGAAAACGGATCTCGCCATGGACACGAACGTCTCGTTGTTGAAACGGCATTCTTCCGCTAATGGATATGGTTCCTGCAAACTTGATATCCGCCGAGTCGTTATGTCTCTCTACTCGCAATCCAAGGAACTTTCCTCCGATTCTTTTAACGTTGGAATTTTCTTGCCGAGAGAAAGACGCAGCAAATTCAAAGGTTAAAAATTTAACTTTTGAATAACATCAGGATTGATAAAGAAAAGGCCACAAGCCTCAGTTATGCATAGCATATTTTCATGTTTAATTGAAGCGAATAAAATCTATATACACCAATGGTTTTTAAACCTACATTTATATATCTGTGTACCTCGTGTACATGTATATATAATAAATATGCAATAGAAATAGAATGACAAATTTAAACACGCATTTTCAAAATAATATACCGATTCATATAATTAACATAAAAGTTATGTAATAAGAAAATTATGACTTGCAAAAACCGTAGAAAAACAAGATTGTATTTACATTTTTTTTGCATCATGTTTTTATTCGCACTTCATGATACGTTCGCTGGTGATCGCTATTGAATAAAATCTCTGCTTTCGCTTGGACAAACTTAACGACGGACGTTTACCGCGCAAATATATCCCTACTGCCATTATGTCAGCGGCTAGAAAGGCCAAAGTATTACAAAGTTGGAGTTGTAAGTTACTTCGCATTCGCCATTGTTAAAGTTACTATGAGTTCTCTCGTCTCCTTGCTTTCAGATAACAGCATCATCTCATATTTTAGTTTGAAGTTTGTTGGCGTAATGCCGTAAACTTTACATTTCAAAAGAATTATAAACACACGCGCGCGTGTACCTGAACAGTTAAATAATATATTTTATACCTTCAATTTCTAAAGATTTAAAACGTTATAACGTTATAACAAAATTACGATTGCGTGAAAAAAATGTTATACTGAAATACAAGTCGTCTAAAATAGATAATCGGCCTTGAGTACTATTTATAAACAAGTTAAAGATAATTTTCAGTTTGTATCTTCTGTCGTTAAAAAGATACTATTTTTATATTATAATATATATGTTGAACGGCGCGTAAGAAAAAAAATATATATATATTTTTTGTTTCATTGGCATTTTTATTTTAACAGGAAAAATTTTTAAATTTCTCTACATAATTACGTGGTAAGAGTTTGTCTCTTATCAATTTTATAAATATATCAAACAAATATTGATATGCGCGAAAAAAATCATACATATCGTAATAGTTTTATTCAATAAAATATAACGAATAACGCATTTAGCGTAAAAATAATTATAAGTTTATTCATCCTGTTTTCAGTACACAGTTTGTAGAAATCAATTATCGCGTGCTACGGATGGTGATGAAAGCGGTCGTTATAACGAGCATATATCTCAATTAATTTTTGTTGGTATTGACATTGCTACAGGTGTCACGAATTAAACATTGACGGTACCAATTTGATGGTTCAACGTAAAAATCAATTTCGATAAATCAGAGTAAGCTCGAAATTCGATTTGTCTTGTCACAAATGACTGGAAAAATTCAGTGGCGAAAAAAATATTCATTTTCTCTGGTTACTGTCATAAAATCGACCTAGTAAATGTTAAAACCAAAAAAATTTCAAACCAGTAGTAATATACATACCTCTGTTACTTTTTAATAATTTATAAAATATTACACACAATTTAATTTCCCAATATTTAAAAAAACATATATTTAATAATTTTTTAACCGCTATTACATAAATTACATAAAATTATTCAACTTTGCGAGATATTGAAAAAAAAAATTATTTAAAAAGTATAACTACTAAAAGAATACTTTTTTTCCAATTTGATATTTAGATTAAACAGGTAAATGTTTTAACTTCCCTTCAAGTGCAAATGTAAAATATGAACGACAGAGACCTCGAAGAAGTCGAAAGCTTATGTCGTTCTCACACTTGAGATCGAAGACTATAGTTCTTTTTCACAACATTAACTTATAGTCAGCAGCAAAGAAAGAGCGCAATGTGAAACGCAACTGTCCTCTTTTTTTCTTCCTCCCTTCCCCATTCCCTCAATTTATATCGATTGTTGATTTTATAATTCTACATATATATATATATATATACGTTAATAAAGAAACGTCAGAGTTCTGATTTCAGCTCGTATAAATAATAAACAACACACGTTTGTAGCATGACGTCTATTCTTTAGAACGTTGCTCTCATTCTACAGCTTTAAATAGATAACCAGGCCTTGAATGCTATTTATACAGATAGACCAGTTGATCTCCAGTTTCTATCTTTGTTGCTGGAGGAGAGCTACAAGGTCTAATAATAAGTGTTTGTAAAGATTCTACTGCCTACGATACATCTATGGCTTGCTAAGCGGCAGAATTTCAAGATACTTCATAGAATCAGTTCTATAGGAGTTGATCTTATTCTCCCTTCCTACAGGAAAGTTGATGTAACCAGGATGAGAAGCGACAGCCCACTTTCTTCAGTGTGAGAACGACACGTTCTCGACCTGTTCGAGATCTCTGCGTGAGATCGATGATCGTTTACCTTCACTCAATACAAGGGTAATGGAACGAAGGGCTTTCTGCGCGGTCTATTAAGTTTCGAAAAGAAAAATATTTTTTCTCTACGTATGGTATATACGTAGATGAAATTATTTTTGGATTGGCTTGCAAAATTTTACAGTCTCACACAAATTTTTGTACACTTTATAATATAATATTAAAATTCTCATATAATATAATAGTTAAAATTATTAAATCGAAAGCTGCAATAATGATTTTATATAAATATAATTTACGTAATATAAAAAGATAATATTACATTAAATTATCAATTTTTATATCAAATGTTTCTCTTATTGTCAGTAACAAAATAATTAATCCTCATTTTTACTCGTTCTTAATTTAATAGCAATAAAAAAATAATAAACAATTAATAAAACAATATGCGTGAAATTTTAACTGTTTTCATTTCATCTACGTGTTGCGTCTCAACATTGTACATATATATTGTAAAGTACAATCCCGACCACAATGCGAATTAACGCCACGCCGAGTATTTTACGCCGCTCGACTCATCTGCCTTCATTACCGCAATTTACATGACACAACAACTAATTAAGCGGCCCTGCTGTGCGACCGTTAAACGACGACGACGGCGGCGGTTTCGGTATCGCATGAGCGTTTTATGCGACAATGCATTTTCGGGATAGTCCGCGCCGCGTAGGCGTGAGTACACGTGCAACGCCGACATGTAACGATTGCGCGAATGGGTGGCACATGTGTGTTCGGCAGCGTGCAAATGTCCCGCGGCGACACGCCAAGGCGACGGTAAACAATGTGGGCATACATTACTTCCACCAGTTCGGCATTAACGCATTGTGCTACGCGAAGTGCATCCGCTCGCGGAATCCATCGGCACCTTCTATTGCATTCTCTCTCATTCTCCCCTCTCCTTCCTCTTCTTTTATTTCCCGGCAAACTTAAGGCGATTTAAAAGCTGTTTTATATTATCGATCAAAATTTAACCTAACATGACAATATATTTGCTTAATATAAAAGTTTTGCAATTTATACACACAAAATAAGATAGGTTTGCACGCTGCCGAACCCACAGGGCTCAGCTTGTGGCTCTATATCTCTTGCACGAACATACCGTAGAACTTTTTATATTAAATAAATATTGTTACGACGTAACTGTCATCTTTTATTTTTTTTATCATTTTTATATGAAATTATCAGCCTCCCCCCCCCCCCCCGCGTGTTGTTTTTACAAGTAACTTTAATTGTGGCGAAGGATTTATCAATCCTTGTTGCCAAAAAAGAGATTTTCAAAATCTGTAATTCGTGTTCTGTCGGTAATTTTGGATCCCCTTAACGTACATATCTTTCGTATATTAACGGTAGAGAGAGGATATAATATTTATACAAAACATATAAAATGTACAGAATTATGAATCTTCTTTATTTACGAATTATTTAATCACTTTCGAGGTAATTCTTTTCTCTTCAATGTATGGGAATAATTAATTAATATATAATTGTTATAATTAATTAATCGATTGTCTTCCGCATTTTTTTCTTTGCATTCTGATTATAAAATTTATTACTTTTAAATTTTCAATCCTTGTTATCGTTTTATCGTAAACTCTTGGATATATTTCAATTTTATAATGGCACACGCCATTATTTCTCTTGTCTTGTTAACGATATAAAGATCTTGTTACTGAAACAGAAAGACACAAAAGACCTTATAAAACAACATATCTAAACAAAAGACCTTATAAAGGTACGCTTCGACCCCCTCACATCGCACTTCGATGCATTCAAGTCGAATGTGCATCTCGATTGCTTCTCTTTTCTCGCTTCTATCCTTCTTCCTCGCGGTTTCACTCGTCCCTTTTGTCCTCTCAACATCTTTTTTTTTTTTCAAAAGACGTTTGCGTATATAATTCTTTTTTATCTTTGTCTTTGAGGATTAGGCGAATACTAATCGATTTCAACTTTTATATATTCTTTTTAATTAAAAATATACCTGACAGAAATAATGTGAACGACTGTAGTAAAGAAAATTTGCCATTTTATGCTGGGAGCGTTTTCTTTTAAAAATTAGAGCTATTACATTTTCTTCATTCTCTAATTTTAGTTTTTCATGTCCTCGTTAACGTTGTAAAGATTGGTCGTTGACGTAACTTTGTAACGCAATGAGAGAAATAACTACCACACGGCCGCGGATCCCCCAATGCAATATTCTTCTCTTTTATCGTCGTTCCTGCCATCTGCTTTCCTTCTTTTTCTCTATCGCAACTTACACTACTTGTTAGCTGTTCCTTTCAAACTTGCCGCCGTAGAAAAAGAGAGCCGATGACTGCAAGTACGATACGAGGTCCTAACTAGTTGTCGGAGCAGAAGTTTGCTCGGTCAGAGGTTAAAAAGAGAGTGCCGTTCGTTTGTTTATTAGAGAAGTCGTAATTGAAACGTTAATTCTTCATTCTTTGCGAAAGCTATAAACTTGTACGCGATTCGCAAGAAAATTCGAATTAGCGTCCAATAAAACAGCGCTTTTATTTTTTAATTTTAATAATAATAAAATCTGTGATATATACATATTTAATTGTAAATTTGTTACTCTCCTTATATTTTATCATTTCAATATCTCTATTATTCCTCTATTACTCACTTGTATATTGAGTGAATACATTTTTAATCCGATACCATACACGCGCATCTCATATATTATATCTAACAATAAGACAAAATAAATTGATAAATAAACTAAATTCCAGAAATATGAAAATTGAAAAAATATATCATAAACTCGAAATTGATGATTTGGCAGAATTAATAAAAAGTGAGTGAATCGCGAGCGAAATTCGCATGACCGATAATGCGAATACATTCTTAATTTACGAAATTAGTGGTATAGATGGGATACAACGGAGGAAAAAAAATTGCCAAAAAAATTATATTAAATTATATTGCAGATGAGAGATTTCCTGATCTTTTTTGTACGAAGGTAATAACGATCTTTCAGGCAAGAATACGCCGATAGCCAATTTCTCGGATATCCGATGTATAAAACTCAACTTCGGTGCGGAGTAATCTCGTTTTTATCGGCTCTCACAAAATCCTCCAATTAGCTCGCATAACATTACCGTAATTACGGTACCTACCTATCGACCAAGGCATCATCGATAGGCTTAATACATCTTCCCTACATACGTATATCCAACCTCTGCTTTCGCCGAAATTGCATTCTTCGTGAGTATGAGGAGCACATGTGAAATTAGCAAATAGCTCGTGAAAATCACACTAACGCAAATAACTTTATATAAAGCCTGTACGAAGCAATATCTATAACCGAGATATTTCATATCGTATACTTGGAATTTTTTCATCGAAAATTTTATAAGTTTTTATTTGACATTTTTCCTATAAAATGTTTTAACATCAATAAAAAATATATAATATATATATATATATATATATATATATATATATATATATATATATATATATATGTAAAAATCATTGGATAACATGTAAATGATCGGACACGTTAGTGACATTAGATCTTTTCCGTTTCAAGAATCTAAGAAATATCAGTGATAAAATAAAAAATTTAAATCAATCATAGTTTCACAAGTACGCAAACACGCAAAATACGCGAAAGTAGAGACGCGGAGAAGCCAAGAATGGGTCATCTGTATCATTTTAGGGTGACAGCGGTGGGCCGCGACGTAACAAGACCGCGGTAGGAAGTTTCATGAAGTGTAATTAACTCAACGGTATCAGCCGTGTGTGTGTGCGTGCGTGCGTGCGTGCGTGCGTGCGTGCGTGCGTGTATGTATGTATGTTTCGGCGAGTACTCGGGAGGGTAAGTTGGCTGGTTAGGTTTGCGACTGCAACGGTCCGTTGTTGGTCCGCCTTAGACAACGCGCCCCGCACATAAATTCTCGCGGGTCGGTGGCGCAGATGCGTTGCGTCGACGGCCGCGCGCGGTTGGCTCGCAACCAATCCTGATCGCGTTACAAAGCAGCTTGCGGAAGCTTAGGAGGGCTCCGCGAGATTTGCATTATTTATCGGGCACAATCGTACACACTTCGAGATTCCCCTTTCTTTATGATTCCCATACGTCTCATCCTCCTCCCTTCGATTTTCTTTTCTCTCACCATACTCGAGAATCTCAGAGAGATTTCGCGGCAAAAATATACGAAAAAAAAGGAGAGATATAACTCTGCGTCTCGTTCCCATGTTTCCTATTTCTATAAAAATCTTGAATACAGAGCCTATTTTTTATTATTTAATATTATTTATTCTCGAGACCATCGTGCTACATCAATGATTTTTCAAGTTTCTCTCGCATATTTTAACGTTTAAGGCAATCTTTATACTACTAGAAGATTAAAAAATTACAGTTTCACAAGAGAATTTAATGCGAAAATATATCACAAAAGGTTCAGCTTCAAATCTTCCTGTCACCTCGTTTTCGCGCCACCACTTCTCTTCTCCAGAAAAGGTTTATGCTTTCTACGCTCTGGATGAATCAAGGAAACATTGCGACGTTATTTATAATCGATGGTTTTGAAATACGCGCTGCCGTATCCTTTTTACGCTCCCGCACTATCAACATGAATAATAACGTGGGATGGGCATAAGTATTCTCGAAAGTTCAATTTCCCGTCATGACGCCCGATGATTTATCGATGACGCTACAAACGAATGGACATTATTTACTGTCGCCATTTCGTTTTCCCAGCGACCGCTCGATATTTCGAAAGAGTAAAATTCCACGTGTATAAAAGTACGTTCAAACATGAAAAATCATTCGAGAGGAAGATATTTATTCCAAGATAATTCTTATCACAACTTTATCATATTTGCATTTATTCTCATGTTTCAATGATTATCATAACGATTAATGATAATATCCAATAATGAAAAATCCAATTATTTAACCAAGCATTAAATATCAAACAGAGAAAAATGATACATATACGCAGGGTTTCACGTAGATAACGTTCAAGTCATCTAAATAAAGATAAGATAAGACATAAAATATTTTATTTCACATAAGCTGAAGATGATTTATTTCCAGTTTATCTAGATAATAGATTAAATTATAAAGTATCTTATCTAGACGACTTTAAGATAACGTTGTTTTAAAAATGAAAACATTATAATCGTATAATACAAAACACTAGCAATATATTGCTTTCAAATTTGACACCACTGCCAATGAGTTAATGTATTGCTATATATTGAATAATTCACTTTATGAAGCATTGATAGTGTTAAATAAAACTCAGCGTTTAGTAAGTGTTTAGTGATTCTTTAATATGATTAAATGTTATTTTTGAGTTGCCTTTGGAAATAAATTAGGAACCAAATTTATTTATTAAAAAGTGCTTATTAAGGGCTTATCCAAAATTACCGACAAAACATAAATTACAGATTTTGAAAATCTCTTTTTTGGCTACAAGGATTGATAAATCTTTCTTCACAATTAAAGTACTTGTAAAAACAACACGCGGGGGCTAATAATTTCATATAAAAATGATAAAAAATTAAAAGATGACAGTTACGTCGTAACAATTTTTATTTAATATAAAAAGTTCTACTGTATGTTCGTGCAAGAGATATAGCGTCCACGTTTGGAATAACACAACAGAATGTTAGTAAACTTTTGGAAATGACTTTAGAAGCCTAGTAAAAAAAATTTTCAAAATCTGTAAAAAATTACTCTCGTGCATCTGTGAGTGTGCGAGATTGAAACACAAACTCACGTCAGACGTGATTTCGAAAAGTTCACAAATATTCCTTCGTGAAATTCCTAGCAGAAACCTATCTTATTTTGTGTGTATAAATTGCAAAACTTTTATATTAAGCAAATATATTGTCATGTTAGGTTAAATTTTGGTCGATAACATAAAACAGCTTTTGGATCGCCTTAAGGACTAAGTTTTGTTGATTGCAGAATTATCTTAAATAATTTAAAGCAGATAATCTATTTTATCATCCAAGATAAAACAATTGCTTCATTTAAATGATTATCTAGATAATTTTATTTAAATAACAGAAAACACTGCATATACGGTATCACGAATGAAGAATAATCGGTAAAATATGGAGATCATCAAGAGCATTCTTTAAGTACTTGCGAGAGATCGCGACAACGTCAGCATTTTTTGACTCTTTTCCGATGCGAAAAGCCGTCGCGGCCGCGAAACAAAGAAGCTAAAGCCGTCCAGGGAACATAATACTATCAGAAGCTGGCCATCCGCGGGGCAAGAAGACAAGCAAAATGCATGAGGTAGGCAACCGGACAGGCAGGCAGGCAGGCAGGCAGGCAGGCAGGCAGGCAGGTAGGCAGGCAGGTAGGCAAGCAAGCAAGCAAGCAAGCAAGCAAGCAAGCATTCTTGATGAACGCGCCTGTTTACATCTACCGGCTGAGGCCGCCGAACGTGCAGCAGCCGCAAGAAGACGCCGAATATTCCGGCGGTTTCCTATAATTTTTATTTTCGCTTTTAATACGTCGTCCAACGATGGGATCGCGCGAGGCGAACGCCCGACGGCGCCCGACAGGGTGCACCTTGATACTAGATAAAGCCGACAACGAACGAACGGTCGGCCTCCTTCACTCCACGTCTTCGGCATCCGCCTTTCAGCATCCGCTTCTCGATGCTATAACCACGGCAGATCGCATCTCCCGCATTTTGCGAGAGCGAAACGCGTTACCTCTGACCTATCGGATTTTTTTCGCAGCAACCGGTGATCATGTTTGACGCAAATTAAGTCTCGCAAATTAATTCGGAACCCTGTAAGAGATATTCTCGTTGTAGTTAATTGATTTTACGGATACGCGATCAGAATGTGATAATGTTTCAAATGCTAACTATGATTAATAGTGAGTTGGAAACGAGTTGCGATAATCTGATGACTTGACTTTTCGCGCGTGCTTTAATGCTTCGATATCTTCTTTATATTTTTATAAATTGTTTAATATTTTTAATATCAAAATAAAACATTTCACAAATAGAATTTTATGTGTAATATATAAACGATAAACATTCGTCACGATTAATTATATTTGCAATAAAAAAATATATATTATATACGCATATTATATAACGATTAAATAATGACGGAAGCAAATTTAATTCGTATCTTTTTCTATTATAATTATACGGAGATATATGCTGTTACTAGCAAGAGTAGATGACTGATTTAATATTTATGTACAAACGAAACTCCCAAAGATATATAAATAGCCAGCAGGATAGAAGCTCGGCTTGTTGTGGCGTAATTGCCGAGCAACGTGATTATAACTTCGAGAAACGATGGCATAAAGTCGGAAGATTACAATACAGCTTCTGTGGCACACTTTGCCTTAACAAGAAGACCACCCCGATGATTCCTGTACCGTATTGTTAGCTCTCTCGTATGTAATTGGATCCATCATATAATTATATAATGTTATAAAACGCTGTTGTATATAATAACAAAGTGATATTTATTTCTAGATGTTCCTCAACGACAAAAAATCGCAGTCTGCATAGTCTATTCGTAACTTATGTCAATTATATGTAATTATTTATCATCAATAAAATTTATGAAACAAAAATGCAACAAAATGAAAAGATTAAAAAATTTAACAACATAACTTAAGACTATGAAGAAAAAAAAAAAAATAAAATGGAAAAATTTACATGAACAATGATACAGGAAATAACCCGATCAAAAGTTGATGTAAAAATTACATTGCGCGCGTATTTCGCATCGCGGATTATCGGATTACCAGCGTGCTGATCAGAACATTGGCATTCCACGTGCGCTTAAAAGATTTCGAGGAAACGCACGTTTTCGATGAGAGCGTAGAATCCGGTACGGCGGTCGATTAGCTCGGAAGCCTTTCAGCAAAGCGGTTTTATCTGCGTAATGATATCTTGTAGAAGCGGACGAAAGGAAGAGACGGTGAGTAAAAGAGGTAAAGAGAGAATGACCGCCGTAGGGGCTAACTTTCAGTGGTTAAATCCTGACAAGAAGTATAGCGAGTGCTTGGTAGGTGAGACCTCGAGCTGCTCTTAGACTGATGCTCATCGCATTCTCGACATGAGTAAATAATTTCTAGCGTAGGAAACGAGTTCTATTATGACATATCTCGAAAGCGGTCTATCGCGAAAGAGAGAGAGAGAGAGAGAGAGAGAGACAGACAGAGAGAGAGAGAGAGAGAGAGAGAGAGAGAGAGAGAGAGAGAGAGAGAGAGAGAGAGAGAAGGAATACGATGAGGAAGCTTCTTGGAGAACAGAGTTATCACAAGCGAGATATACGTCAGTTCTCTCATTCTTTTTCTACCTAAAGGGATCGAGGAAGATGCAGAGCGATCCTTTTAATTGCCAAGTTTTGATGCTATAAAGATTATCATCATCCTATGCCCCGTCCTTCCTTTTTACTTGTTTTTAAAACATTATCATGTGTATTAATATAGTAACAAACAAATAATAACTAAATTTTGAAATAAAGAGAAAGACTTTTAATTTTATTCTAACTGGTGGAGGTAATTAACACTAAACGAATAAATATTTTCTTTAATTAAGACTCCCATAATTAAAACTCTCGTAAGAGAATGTTAATTTTATCGTGTTCTATTCAAATAAAAAATACAAAGCACACAAAACGGAGGTTACGCAAGTGTTATAAAATATACTATAATATATACTATAAAACATGCTATATAGATTAAAATTACAAGTGCTTAGCAAGAAAGTTTCAATGTACCGTCCTCTAAAATATCTTCCCCGGGGTTATCTCGCAAAGATATGCAATAAGACGTCTCGCGAAGAAGCAGAACCGGTAAGAACGACGGCGCGGAGCACGATGAGTCCTTTCAAGGACTGATATCAAGGAGAAATATCTTAACTCGGCTACTTGAAAATTATATCGTACGATATCGCTCATCGAATTTTGTCACTGAATATTTTTAACCATTATGAAATCAAGAGCGATAATGTTCGTACAAATGCTTCTTTCTCATCAACAAAGTTGAATTTTCTCAAATCTCAATAAAAGAACGAACTAATCGATCAATGCGATAATCGACAAATATTTTTAAATTTTGTAGATAAAAGCGGCATTATAACTAATCGTATCTTATCTTTGATCGTCTACTTAAAGAGAAATTGCACACGGATTAGCTACGTTTAAAGTTAATAAATTTAATATATTTCAAAGATTTATGAATTTGACATTACACAAAACGCTTTTAGCTTTTAAAAATATAAAATTAATAATTAATTTGAGTTAAAAAAAGTAAACATTTCTGCCCTGTAGAATTAAAATTTTTTTATGTATTTTTATTATATGTACAGTCACTATAAAATTTCCGCGGTACAGTCACTATAAAAAATTCATTATGATATTTATGATTCTCGGATTAAATTATATTCTACAGGTAAATCTTTACTTTAACTCGCAAATTTATTATTAATTTTATATTCATTTATATTAAATTTATATCAATGATATAATTCATAAATCTCGAAATGTATTAGATTTATTAACTTTTGACGGTGCTGATTCGTTCCTCTTTAAGTAGCTACAAACAGTAGCGGTCGCGACCGTGGCGGTAAACACACTTGTACAAAAGATAAGAACTGATCTCGGCGTAAGTGACTCTCGAAGGGAAAAAGCGAGCGAGTTCCCTTCAAGAGGGTTCCCTTAAGTACAGCCAGCGGCGATCGTCGGCTCTTCGCCGATCGGACATCTGGATGGCCGTGTAGTGTCGAGGCTGGCGATAACGTTACATCTTTGAACAGAGTCCATCCGAATGAGCAAAGTGGTAATTCTCGATCGTTCTGCTCGTTCGTGGCTGCTTGTCGAGTGCAGTAACAAAACGGTGTGCGATGATAAAACGCTGCGCGGATTCATCATTAGTTTCACGAGCGTGACATTTGTCAATTTGCATGCTCCGTCAATTTATCTCCCCTCCCTTTACTCTGTTTCTAAACTGCATTCGATCAATCATTCAGTTATGAATATAATATTAGATTGATATCGTAATAAATATTCGTATATTCTCGTATAATAAATACGATAAATATAGTTTCTAGAAAACGTTATTAAACAAAATAATATTTCAGATTTTCACATATATATAACGATTCGATTTTCTCGCCCTTGTAACCATCTTGCCACAAAGTTGAACATAGCAAAGCCGATTATTCGATAAAGCGACTGCATTACGCCCTGTCGTTCTTTACGAGGCGGCAATACAAACGGCCGAGTATATCGCGAAAGATACGGCAACACTCATGGTCTAGGGGGAGGGGGGGGGAGGTGGAGGAAGGTGTAAGAACGGAGTAGAAGTTCCTTTCTTCCCGATAAAGTTTACGAGTTGCATTTTTCCGAGTTGCGATCTAAAAGCGAGGTCGTGGGTTTGCAGGCGTGGCCGGCGCTTTCCGATTATGTGACCGCGAGAAAATTGATAACGCGCCATGTGAATCAAGTGGCCGAGGTGGCGATCCAGCGGAGGAGCAATTCCTCCGCTAGGTAAAACCGTAATTCGCATTTACATAGCAACATAGCGCAGTCGTCGTGGCATTCGCATGAATAAATATGTCGACTGACTTAAGCAGTCTAAGCATCGGGTCGTACAACAAACCGCGCGAGATCCTTCGGGGTCGAGCGCGTCGACCTCTCGTTAACTCCCGAGTCATCGTCGAAATCCCGCTTGTCGTGGTAAAACAAAGGGCTCCGCGAAACCATACATACAAACGCGCAATGAAACGAGAATTATACTGTCGGATTTCACAAATAGCAAACTGTATAGCAAAGTAGTTTATAGTTCCAATTAGTTATTCAAGATATAACAGCCGTAGAAAGTTCCATTACTGATCGACTGCTAAATTCATAACAATCTCTCTCTCTCTCTCTCTCTCTCTCTCTCTCTCTCTCTCTTTATATATATAAATATATATAGGATAAACTCGGGTAAGATGGCCATAGTTTTTTAAAATGCAAAAAACATACTTTTATTTTTGTTATTTTTTAATAGTGTTTGGCGTATTATCTTCACTGAAGCTTAAATTACGTAATATTATCGAAATTAAAAGGAAAATATTCAATTGAAATTTTATATTATCAAAATAGCACAACATAAGCATTGGTCATCTTACCCAACTTTTAAGGAAAAGATGACCATAGTGACGGAAAGATGGCCATAATATTTATAAAAAAAATAGTGGAAACGAAAATAAAAATTATAGGTCATATAACAATTTACATATCTTTATAATATGTTTAACGTCGATTACGATAGCTTAACTGTAATTTATTCAACCTTATAACACTTTTAGTGGACAAATGAAAAACTTTGCAGGTAGTGAAAAGTAAAAATATGATATAAGATTGACAATATCGTTATTTCGAACAATGTATGCACATAAACTACTGTAAATATCGATTATTTTTGATAATGACTAAAAAAGCGCACTATGTAGCGATTATTGAAAAAATTACAGCCTATAGCCGTCTTTTCCGTATGGCCATCATATCCTAGTTTACCCCATATATATATTATATAATAAAACAGAATTGATGGAACGTAATAGAGGTGGTTATTCTTTGTGCTTGATAGATATTCTTTAGAGAAGTAGAATTAATATAGTATCTGATCGAAGAAAAAGAATCGAAGCTGTTATTATATGTCATGCTAAGCTTATAGCATCGCATAGTTCTGTATTATTGATTATGTGGTTTTGCAGCCGCAGCGAGACATTAGTCGATAAACTGTGAACAAACTCGGCCAAGTCGACCGCACTTTCGTCTGTACGGATACTCGGTTCAATTTGAGGAGTTAAGGAGCAGGCAAGTCAAACAGCAATTAGTAATTCGCAGCTGTGCGAACGATGATCGCTGTTTAACCCGCCGGCAAATGAGATTCCTACCGCACGTTCGCCGCCAACTTGGCCAATATTTCACTTTAATCGTCGTACGTCAGCCGACGCGGATGACACCGGGAGAGACAGAGAAGGAGGGACAAGCGTTTGTTTCCGTTCTGGCAAACATAACTTCCAAGTTTCAAGAACAAGCGAAGAAAAATATCTTGAAGCTAACATCTCCTCGGTGTGTGTACTATACAGGGGGAGGGGGGGGGGGAAAGATAAAAGTTGAAGACAGAAGTACCGAGTCCAAATAAGAGAAAGTAAACAGTAAATAAACTTCAAAAAAAAAAAAAAAACAAAAAATAAATACTCTTACGACCCTCATTAACCGTTAATTGTACAGCCGTGCGAATATTAAGCAGCCTTAATAATCGCGCAGCATCTATTTTTTTTTATCGCACTTTCTTCGTTAAACGCGCGATCACTCGCGCGATTCGCAATCCGTACGCTAGACGTTCGCAATAAATAACCGAGAGGAATCTCGAGAATACCGGTTCGTTGCATCGCGTTACGCTCCTAGCATGCGACACCACGTAGCCGTTGATAATAAGTGCATAAACATGAGTTTAATGGCGCGAGATAGTCTGCGAATTGACTCGCGCCGCAAACATGCACTTTCCGTCCAAAATTACGGTATTAGCCGTAACGCCGCTCGTAGCGCGCGCGCGCGCTATCGATCGCCGACTTATCGATGCTAACGGCTGCCAGTCTTATGCAGACCCCTTATTTCCTAACAAATTACGATGCGCCGTCGTCGCGCCAGTCATTATGCCATCGCGCGGAGATTAAAGCGCGCGCGCTCTAACGTTTGTTTTCGAAGAAAGCCAGCGATACCAGATCAAACTTTTCTTGCATCATTATTCGATATATTTCCTATACATTTTACGCAATAATAAATAACTAATCGAATTACACGTAACATTAATATGTCGGCTCTTATTAAACAAGTGCATTCGGTTCTTGCGTTAAATAGGGTAAACTAAGATGATGGCCATAGGCTGTAATTTTTTCAATAATCGCTACATAGCTTTTTTAGTAATTGATATTTACAGAAGTTTATGTGCATACATTGTTCGAAATAACGATATTGTGAATATTATATCATATCTTTACTTTTGATTACCTGCAAAGTTTTTCATTTGTCCATTAAAACTGTTATAACGTCGAATAAATTATAGTTAAGCTATCGTAATCGACGTTAGACATATTATAAAGATATGTAAATTGTTATACGACCTATAATTTTTATTTTCGTTTTCACTATTTTTTTTATAAATATTATGGCCATCTTTCCGTCGCTATGATCATCTTTTCCTTAAAAGTTGGGTAAGATGGCTAATGCTTATGTTGTACTATTTTGATGATATAAAATTTCAATTAAATATTTTCCTTTTAATTTCGATAATATGACGTGATTTTAAGCTTCAGTGCAGATAATATGTCAAACACTATTTAAAAAATGACAAAAATAAAAGTATGTTTTTTGCATTTTAAAAAACTATGGCCATTTTATCCGAGTTTACCCTAATGCGATCTAATCGTTTTATCGACACTCATTGTCTGCTGCAATCGCCAATAAAAACGATATAATCGACGCGAAGCGCCAAGATCCCCGGCAAGACTTTTAAGTAACACTTGGCCTTTACACGAGCAAACTGCTTCCCGACGCCGACAATTGCACGGGTTAAACATAGCGCCATTGAGAAACAAACGATCTATCACGCACCGAGTACTTTAACGGGCCGCCAGAGCCGTTAACGGCTGCCGCCATCCTTCCGTCGACCCTCTCCTCTCTCACTAACACAATGGAAACAATTACGCGTAAAACCTTTAACGGTCGCCCCTCCGTGGAATCTTTCAACAATTTCCAACGCCTTTCATCAAACCGCGCTCGTGATTTTTACCGTGACTCCGTTTGGCACTCGTGATAATTACGAGTCTCGATTATTAACGCTAATGTCACGCAGACGGGCTTCAAACGAGTTTTCAAGAAAAGTATGTATAATAAAAAAATTTCCTTCTTTCTCTCTCTTTCTCTCTCTCTCTCTCTGTCTCTTTGATTTTTCAGATTACAAAAAATGTTATGAAATAATTTGAAAAAATACATTAACGTCTGACAAAATATTGAAATGCAAAAGAAACTCGATGACAATTCAACTTTGTGATAAGAAGTGTAAAAAGAGTTAGAAGAGTCCACGATGTTCAATATCTAGATCCTCGACACTGCGCGAAGAAAAGTCAGCGAAGCAAGTTCGACGGCTAGAAAAATTTCCATGATTTGCATATCATAACAATCTTAGCTTTCTTTCCTTCGCAGTCAATCCGCGCGCGACAGCAATGCTAGAGTGTTTCTGCGGTCGGACAGAGGCAGGCGAATGAAATCGCTGGGGATGAAACCTGTCTCCGAGAGAAGATGCAGAGCAAGGGAAAAAGAACCGAGCAACGGATAGTCCGAATAGAGAGGACTCGTGTATAAGCGAGTGAGTTAGCAACTTCGGGATACTCGGCCCCAGTGTTTGCCCTCTTCGGGGTCCCGGAGAGATGTTTGCATTGGCTCCGCATCTCTCTCGGAGCCAGCACGATGACTGACTGAAATGATTTCGTCGACGGCACAGCTGAAGTGCACTTTTATACGCATGCAACGTACGTAAAGCGTCGCGCAAAAGGAAGTCATCGAGCGGAAGCGACGCCGACGTGACTTGCAGTTTCGTATTCGAAACTTTTCGGCGCGTTACGAGTAATCGTTGTTAATGAAGAAATTCGAAAATGTAAATAATTTTATAAAATATTTATACGTTTTAATACGCGTCAAAAAGATACACAGTAAAAAATTGTACGTCGATATGTTAAAATTTTCTTGTGTTGATTATCCACGTTTTGATTACTACTTTAATGTCAAATTAACATACAGCTGATATATTATTATTTTTATAATATTTCCATGTGTTACATTTATGTCAATTTTATAATCTAACACTTTATGTATGTCCTTTAATAATTATTTCAAACAATTAACATGTTTCAAAATCAATTTAACATTCTAAGAAAAGTTAAAATAAATCTTCGAGTAATCATAAATTTTAAAATGTTCCATTAACATTTCTTACAAGTTTATTGAAACTACTCTTATGTAGTTTTTAATTAATTTGTATATTATTTTTACATCACTTAAGGTGACAATAACAAAAATAAATGTAAAGTTTTGTGTGAATTACTTAACATTTTTAATTTGTCAATAAGTAAGACACAATAAATGAGTTATTAACATTTATAAAATAACATTTTATTTTTTACTGTGTATATATATATCAATAATCATCTGTCTTTCTCGTACAATATGTAAGACCATAAAAGATTCGTAGAAGCATCAACTTGTCATTTCTAATCACTGTTTCAATGCTTTTCTTGGGTTAGCAAAGTTCATAAAGCATTGAGCGCAAAACTATAGAGCATTACGGTGATTAATGCGAAACTGTGTAACAAAGAGAGAATGTGTCAGGAAGCGTTTATCGTTTCACGACGATTACGGAAATCGTTTTGGACGGAAGAGAGAATTAGATGGTACGGTTTTAACAATGCTCCAGAGATTTCGCGCGCGAGAGACTACCATCCGTCCAAAGTTGCTCCAACTTTGCATTAAGTCGCCAGGAAGCGAACGGAAGAAATCCCGATGGTGTTCGCAGCGCAAGGACCTCGTCGTATTTACAGAAGAAAGTGGAAGTGGAACTCGAGAACGACGGTGATGAGGATTGAACAAACAAGAGAATCTCGAGCTCGAAGACGATGTCGGTCATCGTCATTAACACCGGATAATCTAGCCACGAAATACACGCACCTGGAGTGCGGTCTGCCCTTTTTCTTTCCAACGGTAAGTGTTGACGCTGCGAGAAAAAGTAAGAACGAACACCGGCTATAATCGCGTTTCTCCCTTGCGTCTCGATAAACATTTGTATAAATTACGCGTTTACTCTCTCTCTGAGAAACTGTATAAATTATTTTTGTTTGTTCCTTACACAATATCGATCGTTACGTCGAGCAGTGGCGCTCAAGAAAATCGCAAAAATATTCTTCGGAATTATTAATCGCACAATCTTTCTTAATTTATATCGAAGATATTCTTATAATTTATTTACAAAAAAAAAAACAATAAAATTATCTTCAAAAATATATTTTACGATAATTAACTCCTCCTAAAAATCTTATTTCGTCGCCATGTTTTTTTTTTCTCCTATTGCGCGAGCATATATTGTCGTTTCTTTCATCATAAATCGAAATAGTGGTTTGCATAGGGATGATTGTGTAGATCGTGACGTTGTTGTAATTCTCTATCCTCTATCGCGTTCGTAGGATTGCCATCCATTTTCTGCTCGAACCAAGCGTCCGTAAGTTAAATATTATGTTTGCTGGCAGAAGACGTTTCGAGAGTGCAGCCGAAGAATACGGAACGTGCCGATCTTGCAACGGCAATATCGAGCAAGACCTGCGAAGGGTCCGCTGCTAAATCGAAGCAGAAACGCGGTGGTACGATTTTTATCGCTTCCTTCCTCCCACACTTCCTCGCCAAACACAAATCACCGACGCGGAAACTACGCATTTTTTGCTACGACACGGTGGCCGAATTCGAAAACTCTTCAACCACCACCACGTTTCCACCTCTCCGAGAAAGAGAGTTACAATGATTTTTATAAATACATCGACTCCGATCCATAATTCGCACAATTTTTTTTATTGTTTTGGCGCGTAACATAATTATAGAATTAACATTAAAATCAAGCTCAGCATTTGGAGATATTGAATATAAATAATAATAATTATAAATTTTAACACATATCTTGTACGTAATATCTTGTCATTATTTCTCTCAATATTATTTTTCAATTATATTAAAACTAGTCAATGTATTCCATCTCACTTATATAACATAATAACGGTAAGAGTCAATATATCAGACGTAAATAAATATGATATCAAGTTGAAAATAAATCATCTAAAGAGAAACAGGGTTTCTATACTTTTCTCATTCAAAACTATTTTTAGATAAGATGCACGATGTTTAAAAAGTCTTTCCATTTTTCGAGGTACGGATCGATAAAGCCCAAGTCGCGTACTGGATGTCAAGATATAATATGTAATTTCAATTTGAAAAATAATGTAGTCCGTAGAAATAGCTAATAAAAATAAAAATATAATTATATTTTAAATCAAAATATTGATTTTCTTATTTACAAGCAAATTATAAATTAAAGAATTTTTTTATGTAAAAAGATATAATAAGATAAATAGAGTTAGTATTTTGCAGTTAGCTTGAAATTTTTATTTTAACAAAAATATAATCTGAGCTACATTTTTGCTTTTGAAAAATCGACAATTTTTATTAAAAACTGAACTAGAAAATCTGAAGCACTTTATAAGCTTTAATAAATGTGTAGTATTTCGTGAAAAATTTTTATCGTTTTATAGCTGTATGTTATGTGTATTATCTTCCCCTTGGATTTCTATTATTATCAATGATAATATCGTTGAAAGATTGAGGGTAAAAGGAATAATAATGAAAGTTAATGCGGAAAATAGAACAGAGCGTTGCTTATTCAATATAGAACTGAGCTGAAAATTAATTATCAGAAGATATGATTAATGAATTATTCCCGACATGTTCATATACGACCGATAATCGATGGTTTTTCAATGAGACGTTGAATTATTAAAGTAAAAAGTTTCCGCTTTTCCTATACGCGCGTTTGGTAATTTTATAATTCAAAGCATAAATGATTAAAGGAAATACGTCATATTCGGCATAAAAGTACACGTTTAATCATAATAATATTTTATGTTCATATAGTCATTTACATTGCTGATTAGATTAATTTTCTTCATATTAATTATACTAAATATAAACGGAAATTGCAAATTAACTTTGACAGTATTAAGATACATTTGAAATAGTATCAGAAATCCATATGCAATTCCACCTAAAAATTCGATATGTCTATCTAATATTCTCGTATTCTTAATTAAAGACCAAAATTTTATGATAATTATATTTGTAATAATCTTAAAACGACAAGTCTGGTAGTCACAGAGTTCTATTTGCGGCAATATTTTACGACATGATATAGAATTTTTCTTCGTAAATAATTTTACGTTACTAACTTTGCTTGAGAATTTAACGTAAAAATTATAAACAGCGTATTCTCTAACAATTCATCCTGGGGGAGTCATAACCGGTAGATTTAATAGCGACTAAACTGAGATTTTATTGATAACAAGTTACTTCAGCTTCTACTCGAAGAAATACATATAAATCACTAGAAAATCACTATTTCATGATATAAAAAGATTTAATTTTTATAGTCTCACGTTTATGATACATTACATAATTCGCAAAAACAGTTTCGTTAAATCATTAATATCTTTAATTATACTTATACATATGAATTATTACCAATTTAATAATATTTTAATATTGACGAATTAAATTATTATAATAGAATAATATTAATTTCTAAATATTAATTTAATTAATGTAAAAACACAACACATCACGTAGCGCGACGTGTACAAAAAGAGACGATACTTTTCGTCCGATAATATCTCGAGATACCGGGTAAAAAAATTTACCTCGTAAGTAATTACGAGTTCAACTCCTCCTTTCCTCTCCACCGAAACTTGTCCCCCGTCCTCCCGACTGCTACTACCGCAGCCACCCCCGGCATTTCCGGCCGCGTCTGACGTCTCCTCAACGTTACTTCTTCCTTTTGCTCACCACGTGGTTCCTACCCCTTCCCTTCATCTGGCCGCCAGCTACACCTTGCACTCCATCTCAGCAACACGTTTCTTGACAGAAAGTTAATAAAGTTTTCCAACTCGCATAAATCAGCGACCTTCTTTAACCTCCGGCTTCACAAGCTGGCAGGTACGTACCCAGCAACGTGGCAAACCCGGACTATAAAGGCAACGAACTTTAATGCGTTTCAATAAATTCCTCGAACTCTCTTTCTCAACTTTTCCGCATGCCTCACTCGTCCCACTCGTCCCACTCGTTCGGCTCGTCCGGCTCGTCGCTCTCGATTTTTCTCCTCGCGAAGAACGTCCACTAAATTTTCGCGATACACAGTCGCGGCGAGCGAGTGGAATCATAATGAAAAGCGGCCAATGTGCGAATTTACGCAATGCCCACAACTTTTCTGATAAATATCAATTTCAGATGTGCTTCTACCAAAGTTTTCCGTTAAATATAACGCAACGTAAAAAAATTGTAATCTTACCGCGACGTTTCATATTTGTTCTCGGACATTTATAAGCTGATTTGATAAAATTATATTATAAAAACGTAGACTAATTCTTATATATACTTTATTATTTAATATTATCGTGAAAGCCTGTTAAAATAAATATGGAATAGATTCTGCAACATTACTGGCAAAATCTTTTTAAGCTATAGCTTATATGTAGGATGGTGATCTTTCTTCGGTAATACCGACAAAATGATGGAGAAGCTCCCAGCGGTACCAGTTTATCTTAATTCTTCCTGTTTGTCTCCCGTGGGATGTGCGACCGAAGACATTTTTGAACGACTGTGCCTATCTTAACGAAGAAATGTCGAGTTATTCCGGAAAGTTTGAGAAGACAAGTAAGTCGGAGCTTTATTCAGATTAATCGATAGACCCAACGAATCGTCGTGTAATCCAATTTTGCAAATAACTTTGACAAATATAAAATACAGTCCCAAAAAAGATATAGATGATGTAATCTCATTTTATAACGATGTACAAGAGTTTCGTAAATTGTAAATAGCGCATTTATATAATATGTAAACCGTACATGTAACAAAATATAGGAAATATTTTTTTCATAATAAATTTGAAATAAAGATTGAAAAAAACTTATTTTTAAAAAGTTTACAATTTAAATAACAACTTTTCATCGAAATATCTTCTTGCATTTTTTCCATATTTATATTTTATTTCTCATTCGTTTCATTTAGGAATTGCGAAAGAAACCAATTTCCCTTTCGATTTGATCACGGAATGAGTAAAGAAAGAAATCTAGATCTTAAACATCGACAAAAACCCGCGAATAAACATCATTTGCGTTTTTATAATTAAGAGTGGTACAGACGGTACTGTGAACCGGTCGCCTCTCTCTCTCTCTCTCTCTCTCTCTCTCTCCTCTTGATTTTAATCCACGCCTTGGCATGAATTATGGACGGTGAGGCACGGAAAAAGCTCCAGGAGCTGTGCCGGAAGTTAATCAGAGCATTTCTTTATGCCTGAAGGCACACGAAACACGAACAGTTCTCCTTCGCGAGAATAAATTCGAATTTCCTCGAAGAAGACTAGTAAATTCGAACGTCTATTCCCTTGAAAATCTCTCTCTTTCACAACTGTATGCGTGAAAGTGGTAAAATAATTATTCTTCCGTATAAGCTCTTCGCTTGTAGGCGCGTTTTCTATAAAAAAAGCATTTTTTTATAAAAAAAAAAATAAAAACTCTTGAAACTTTTTTTTTCATTTATAAATAATTATTTTTGTTAATAAAACTAATATTTTCCGTCCTAATAATCTTTAATTAATACGATATCAGTTGGTGCACTGCTCGTTGTTGAGAAGTTTTGGTGTGAAGATCAAACTCAAGAAAGATAGATAGACAGGTATCTAGGAAAGAAAAATATAACTCACAAACCGGTCGATCACCGGAGAGACAAGTTTATTATTCCCAAAGAAAGTTATTTTCACGGCTCGTTAATAACGAGAATTATTTGTGGGCTATTAGGTTATCGATTTTACGGTTGTCATGGGTGAGAAAGCAATTGCGAAAAAAAAGACTGGAAAAATCAATTAAGTTCAAAATACAATTACGAGGATAACAATCAATCGAGATATCGAGTTTTCACTCTTTTGCAACGAAGATAAAGAGCGGAGAACGATGATGTATATAAGAAAGTTCTTCTGTGATCGGCTTCTAGTCGTTTCCGAGTTTATATCATGCACGAGATTGCCGGAGAAATCCTCTTTATATATTCTTTTTTAAAGCTGATTCAGAAGCATATATATTCACGAAGCGTATTTGGTGAACTAGATATAACTAGATATTATTGTACGAATGATAAAATTAAGCCCGTGCAATTATATGTCATTACTTTTGTTATCAGCATATCGTTATTGTTGCAATCTTAAAGATTATAAAATTACCATGAAACTCTTTTTATCTTAAATTATTTATATCGATATGAACCATCTCTCCGGCAGTTAGTCAAGGTAACGTAAAAAAAATCTTTGACAATATTCCACATCTGCATATTTCATTAATCGAAAACGGATTTAATAAAATGTAGGTCAAGTAAAAAAATTACAACTCAGGAAGAACTACTTTCTTAAGTAGTAGATTTTACTGGAAATAGGATTCGATAATTGGGTACCGGAAGGTAGATATAACGAGTTTGTACGATTGAATCTTGACCAAAATAACTTGAAAATTGGACTCGCGATCAAATGTCAAAGAACCAACAAATATCTAAATTTCAATGTATGTAATTATATCTCATATACGTCATTTTTTTCTTCAAAGGCGGAATAGTTTCTCACGCTCGAAAAGCTTATTCAATGCACGTATAATTTCAACGGGAAAACAGTAATAAAAATAAAACTCGATCGCACGACTTACTTCAAGCCTTGTACGTGAGCTACAGGTAAATGATGTGCTTAACGCAATTGAGATAATGATCTGCAATTAGCATAATACGTCGAGACGCTTCAGTGCAATGCCTAGCAGGATATCGGGAGGAAGGATGATGCCAAGGCGGTAATTAGCGCTACCTGAAGACGGTAAAATTCAATCTGCTGTGTCGACGATAAGACAGTGAATTGAAACCGCTTGGGAGAAGGAAGGAGGAAAGTAGGAATTGATCTACGCGAAGTAAGCCCTTGTATCTTCCAAAATAGGTATCGAAGCGAGTGCCAACGGGACTGACGTTAATTAAAAGCCTTCCTGTCGTGGAAACTCCGAGGAAACGGTTCGGTGCATTTCCGAGTAACGATCGATCCAACATTTCTTACATTGCTATACGACAATCCAAATGGGTTCTCGTGTTTCCACTTTGCGCACACGATTTACCATTCAATAAGAGAGATCCATTCATCGTAAAATAGCAGTATTTCAGCAAGCCGAACTAATTGATATTAAACGTTTTCAGAATCACGGTATTTTTCTCAATCTGTCAAATTTTTCGTAAATTGAAGTAAAGTTTTACATAAACTGCTGTCTGTATAAATATCATAGAAAAAGAATATTAAACAAAACGCGTTTGATTAACTGCCGTTAAAAAAAAGTAGAGTTAGTAAACTAAAAATTTTTATAAAAAATGAGATTTATTCTTTTTATTTGTAAGTGTACAGTTTACTCGCAAGTTTATTATTAGCGTTGTCAGCGGAAAAGCCGTTTTCATTCCAATTCATTTCATTGCGGCAGCAATGAGAAGCATCGTAGAAACGTTGAAGCTTAAGCTATAACGAAGCGTACGATTTCGTGAGGCGTGAAAATAAGCTCAGATGTTTTTTGCTCCTCTTCGGAAAATTTATTTTCCGAATAATATATTTTGTACAAAAAAAAAAAAAAAAAAAAAAAATTGACGCGAGTACCTTGTTTTACTTCTTTTTTTAAATTTTAATACATATTATTATTATTAAATGTTCTATATACCATCCATTTGTGTGTTTTAATATATTATAACATAATGTAGGCATTAACGTAATTGGAATTCAGTTATATAAAATATTCGCATATTCATCGTTCAAAACAATGCAAGTTGTTTTCGGAATATAATTAATGTACTCAGAAATATTTCTGAGGAAATGTCATAAAATGTAACAGCACATGAATTGCAAATGAATATAACAGATATTGTTAAAATAAATTATATAATTATAAAATATGTATATTTTTGTCCTTTAAGAGATCGCATTCTTCTCGAGAATCAATAACGATTTTTTCATCGACGATGTTTCCATGCCGATTCATTTCAACTTGGAAGCAGCAAGAAAGTTACGACTAATACAGAGAGAAGAGAATGTAAGATTTTGCGAAGCGTGAATGAGCACGAGAGGGTGTCGATTTCACCTATAAATACGACGTTAAACACTGGCTATTACGATTACTTGAACGTCGCTTAAAGATTTTGCGCATGAACGCTTATCGGCTTACCGGGCGCTATTAGATATCTTGGAGAATTCTATCGTTAGTGAACACGACGTGAAATTAAAAGTTTACTCAACTGTGCAGCACCGAGTAGTTTAATTACCGTTTGAGTTAAATCTTTGGATACTTTATGATAAATCGCGCAAGGTAAAATATCACGAACGTTTAACGCTCCGGTACGTCAAAATATTTCTGTCAATTTCTTCAGAAGAATAAAAAATAGGATAAAAATTGAATCTTTACAGAATCACACTCTCTATTTATATAATGTCAATCGTAAATCATGTCATCAATAATCGTGTGACATGTAATGTTTTGTAACTCTTTCCATTAGAACGATTATATAAAAAGTACGCAATAATTATGAGAAGACATTTATTATAAAAATCTTTATGATTTATCGTTCGCAACCTTCAACGCTTACATATAAGTCGAGCTGTTAATATCATCATATTAACGTCACATTATAGTTGCTTGCAGCATTCATTAATGGAAATAATAAAAATTTAATTTACGTAAATTTAAAAAAAAAAATTATAGTAACTCTCTCTTGTAAATATATAGACATCATAAACGGTTTTGTTACTTACGTAGTTGGTTACGCATGATGATAGACACGCGTGATGTAAGATCGGTCTTAACTTTTTACGATAGTATGTAAATTACGTTCTGCACATCGAGACTACGCATAACGCATAACACGTCCGTTTTCAACGTATGATTATTTACGACCGTGTTGCAAAAACTTTAAGAGAAAAAAATTTATTAAAATTCAAAAGATAAAAGTAACAAGTAAAAAATTCCAGAATTTATATACAACTTATAGTCGTCGAGAGATAAGTATCTTTTTTTCTGACCAAAGGTAAAATTATTATAAGATTCCCAAAAATATCATATCCGTAACTTTTTTTTCAAATCTCTTATATTCACGTATTTTTTATTTATTCTCTTTTTTCTTAACTTAATTGTATTTTTAAAAGATTAATTTGCATCTGTTTAATAAATATGTATTAATTCTTGAGTCTTTTCTAAAGCGAATTTTTATAAATAAAATACTTAATTTACTTAAACGATATGAATACCAAAGTTTGATAAACAATAATATTTAAAAGATGCGTAAATTAAAGATCAGCTTTAAAAATTAACTTTTATATCGCTCCAGAAATAATAGGATTAAAATCTCCCACGCTGTGACAAACAACATGCAACTCGCATGCACAAGTTGCAACTTTTCATTTATAATTTTGCAAACAAAAAATACGTAGTTATACAGAGATATAATATACTGTAGTACGTCTGGTTTAATTATAGCTCGCGATACAAATTAGCAACGACTCCAGTTCTGGTTGTCCCGTAATAACTCTCGGATTATTTAACGTGCGATTAATAGAGTCGTATTTCTCGGCGGAGCTAATCTCACGTTAAATCAGCCGCGACATCGAAGTACGTCGGTGAAATCCTGCCGTTTTTCGAGCCAGCTTTAAATGCGCCCGCTGGATATACCCGAATACATGTTCCGTAATCCACGTTTATTCCTGAATTTCGAGGAGAAACTCTCGCTTAAATGCAGTATTAGATTGTTGGGCGGCAGAAGTACATGTCGAAGTAACTATATTCGAAAAAGAGAGAAAGAGAGAGATAGAAACCGATATTGTTAAATAAAATAAACTCCATTTTTTTAATTTATAGTTTTAAATAAATTTATACAGAGAAATCATTTTATTTATAAATGAATTTTAGAAACTAAAATATTTAGAAAAAAAAAAAAAAAAAAAAAAAAAAACAATAAAGTTCCCTCTATATTTCAAATATTTTTATTCGGCCATAATAGAAGATCAATGCTATAGAATTTTCTTTTGTCTAGCCATGTTCAATTCAAGGATCAATTATAATATAAAATTGACTTTTCAAAATGTCTATCGCAGATATGAATTTAACAAGGAACCAGCGATCTTTAGTTTCTCGAACAATTAATCGCGAAGGAGTCCTGAATAACCTTAGACGGGAACTTCTTTCGCGCAATTTTGCCGCTCGGAACGTCTTGATTAATCGGCCATCTGGGAAGTTTCGAAAAGCGGAAGTGATCTATTCTTTTCTCGTTTACCCGGGGAAAACAAATGTCCCGATTGCAAAATCTCGGTCGTCTTGATCGCGTACGAACGAGGACGAATTCCTGGGAATGGGTGTGCGCCTTTGAGTGGAAAAGCATTTAATTAAAATGCTCTCGAAATGAGAGAGCACTCGCAATCGAGTGACGAGTGGTCGCGACGAAGTGGAAAGAGAAAATCAAAGCGTCGAACAAATGGAAATACTCGGTTTTGTTTCACGAAACAATCTAAAAGAAACGACCATCCGTCATCAAGAAATGGCATTTGAATTAATTATGATGACGTGATTATAGGCAAGTGCATACGAAATTAATGATGTCACTTTTTTTTAATCAAGATAGAATAGATGTGCTATTGAGTCACATCCGGAATACTGTTACATGCTAATTAGGTACTCTATAATGAATCATTAAGAAACATGGAAATATGCATTCACGTAGAAAAGTACGATACAATCGCGTCATCAGAAACAGAAGCATATTTAAAATACAAAAAGCATACTTGATATGTAACAAAAGACTCTTATGTACTGAAAGACTTGTCAATGTACCTTTTGTAATCTTCCGAGACGTATGGTCTTAAAATATATATTTAAATAATTGCATCGTCGTTTCGACAGAGTAGCGCTGCACACTCGGCCTTCCTCATTTCGTACGGATTAAGGTTAATAATGTAAAATTTGCGGAGTGCAGATCCTATAACAAGGGCAAAGTATGCATATAAAAAGAATTTCTTTTATTCTTACCTTTTATTTTGCTTTTTATATGCAAATAAAATATTAAAAAATACTGATAATTATCCACTAATATTATATACCAATAAGATATTTGCACATCTTTTTTCAAAAATAAAACTCTATATGTATGTATGTATGTATGTAAATATATATATATATATAATAAGCATAAACAGAACTTTATGTAGTAACGTTACTTTATACGAAAAGTACGAAAAGTATGATCGCACAATTTATAAAACTATATCGTTTTTTCGTCCTTCCATCGCGCGTTTCACGACGAAAATCCGATATTGCGCCGCTTGCATTTTATTAAAAATCCATTTAATGGAAAAGCTGACAGTTCGGGCGCCAATATAATCGTGGCTAAAAGAGAGCTTTAATCTAAGTGCCGAGCCGCGCGGTTCTCTCGATAGCGGGCTCTACATGTGCTCCTTCTATTAGTATTATTCCCACCATTCCCCTTTTACCGCTACCGAGAAATTTTTTTTGTACTTTTTAGGACTTTACTCGGGGTAGGGCTGCGCAATATGCTTAATGGACCGACACGACACTCACGATGCGCTTTTCTATTGCCGCGATTTTACGTAACCCGCGTTTACCTAAGCGTGAGTTCGCCATTAACTAATTGACGTCATCGCGACCTGAATATATACGTGATCTCGTAAAAAAAGTAGTATGTGACGAGAAATCGGCTCAATTCTCTTTTTCTTGCTTGCCGTTTTTATACCAGATAAAAAAAGCTCTATCGATTTATATATCTCTTCTTTTTATTTTCAATTTTTCTACAAAAGATTATCCGTTTCTCTATTTTTCTGTACGCTTTTTTTTTTTTTTTTTTTTTCAACAGAATAATCAACGGGCGAAACCATGGCGGGCGGTGATACTTTCATTTGTGCCGTGGCACAGATTACGTGAATGTCCGTAGACCATTAACTAATTGACTCTATGGCGGGACGACTGCGTTAGATGATGTCGATAAAAGGAGCAGAGAGGTAAAGAGATAGAGAAGACCAAACCTTTTCCGCGATCACTTTCAAAGAGCTCTGTGACGGTGTTTAATCTGATGTGAAGAAGAGCGGGCGAATAAGACGACGAATTTAAGTCTAAAAATCATTAGAGTTAATCAATTATTATACATTTACACTACGCAACATTAATTTTTTTCAATGTATTCTTGAAATTATTTTATTGGAAATTATGAGTAAAATATATCATTCTCTGTAAATAATTTCCAAATTTTATAAAATTAATTTATTTTTTGATTTTACATCTTAAATTTTTACTAATTTTATCCCCTCGTGAATATTTTTAAGCAATTTATAGAGATAAAACTAGATATCTATTTTATCTCATTTATCAATACTGACATTTTATTATTCCGATATTGATTTCAAAAATACATTACAAAATATTGTTAATAAAAAAATATTACATATCAGCGATGATTAAATTGTTCTCAATAATAGTATCTTTTCTTTTGAGAGATGGAGCTTATGTATGACGTAACCCCATTTTGTTACAAGCATTTTTATTGCGCTCGATATACATATAGCGATTCCAACCGGATTTCATTTTTCTCGAACAGAGCAGTATGTGAACGCCGCATTCGACTATGAAAGACATGCACGTGCGAGCGAGGATTCCGAGGGTACGGTCGTAACTTTGAATCTCAATTTTTGTGTACCCCCTTCCTCATGTCGGACTCTCCGGGGGTTCTCTTCCCGGACTATCTAAGCGTAGGTTCATCGTTATACGTATATCGAAATCAACGTGAAACGTGTCTTTCCTTTCTCAAATGCAAACGGAGATAGATCGAGAGATATGAGAAAAAGATAGAAGAAGAGTAAAGGAGAATCAGTCACAAGATATTTTAATACGCTTGATATTAAACATTATATTTCTTTTTCTCTCTCTCTCTCTCTCTCTCTCCTTCTTTCTTCAACCTTGGATAAAATTATCGCGGTAAAAGGAAAATTGCTGTAAATTACGCGAGAGATTAAAAAGCACTCTGAATTCCACATCCAGCGTCTATCCATGAGTCCTCGCATTCGGTTTTTAAGCGATGCGTAAAATACAGACAAACGCAAGGAAGAAGTATTCGACGAGCGGGTCCGCTTCGCTCCGCTGCGTGCCGCTCGTTGTCCCGTTGATAAATTAAGTGCCTCGGATGCGGACGATAAATTCGCTAAGGCTAACCCAGCGCCCGATGATTTATACCGCGGGCTACACCAGGAAGCCTGTGATCTATGACCCCGCGAGGGTCAGCTGGAGGTAAGACAATGCAGTCGGCCACCTCCGGTCGTTCGGGGAAAGGGGAGGATTTAAACGCACGTGCGTTTGCATGTACGTTTAAATGCATCGCGAACGGACGAGCGGAAGGACGGAAGGGAGGAAAACAGAGAGAGAGAGAGAGAGATCGATGATTTCTATTGCCGGGAAGTCATGGATAGCGCGGACGCGCTTACATCGCGCATGAAACATTGATCGAGGAAAGTCGCAGGTAATTGCACGCGCCGCGCGGCGGGGATGCGCTTATAGAATGCATTATTTATCGAACTGCGCTCGACGTGTCTGTAATTTATGCAGATGACGGGATATTTAGATCCATGATTAGATGATTATTGATTATTACCATCAAACCAACGTTGATCATTATACATGCCTTCAACTAGTACTATACGGTAAAATGCATTCGATTTACTGTAACAGAGGTATTAATCCAACGGCGCGTATCAACGTATTATAAAGAACCTTTTTTACTAATCTTGCTTCTGATATCTGAAATGTGATAAGCGACTTAATGAAATAATAACATTGTTGTTTTATAAATCTCGCTAATATGTATTATATAAGTATAATAATTTTTAAAAATTATTTCTTTTTAATATTATAGCTAATTATTGTTTATATTGAAATGTGTCATTTTCAATTTTATCTCCTTTTAACGGTGACGAAAGTTTTCTCAACAATCGGACGAAAAAAATAGCTAACACACGTATGTTCTCGCAGTCGCGCGATAGATCCTTAAGAATAATATTTCACGTCCCATAAACTGCAGCCCTTGTCGTAGGCTCTAGCGTTTTAGTGATTCGTGTTACGCCGGATACGGTGCGGGCGGACAACAACAGACCGGTCGAAGCCACCGGCTCAGAACGAGCCGGTATGAATATGGCGTGACTGATAAGCCATGGGCGCGACTGCAGCTGATTTATAACGACACCGGTACACAAGTTTCCGCGCGGCAACCGTGACGTCCTACCCTATTATCCCGAGAATTCGTGCTCTTCTTAAGAGACAGAAAGAGAGAGAAAGAGGAAAGGCTAGATCGTCCTCACGCTTTCCAACATCGAACAGACGACTTCTATGACATAGTGACTTAAGTTTAACAGATATCGATTCGTAGATATATTCAAATAAAATAAAAAAAAAAAAAACATCTATAGGCTAATCACAATTTTTATTTCTTTTCTTCATTCTTTTGTATACGTCGTAAACAAATGGATATTTTAGAAAAATAACTTTTGACTAGGCAAATGCTGTCTGGCTTGTCAAATGGTTTTTATTCGTTCATTTGTGTTCAAATGCTATCCTAGGCAAACAGTATTTGTCTAAACATTATTTAGGAAAATCGAAATAAAGATTATTTTGTAAAGCAAAAATAGTGGAAAGATTCAAGTATTTCGATTTAATAGGATTAATAAAATAATTAATTGAAATATACTGAAAATCAATCCAAAATTTGCAAGTTTATAGAAACATGCTATAGATATTATTATCAATGTGAGCTTATGGGGACAAAATGATATATATGAGCCTAATTAATCCAGATAACTAGTAAAGTATTTATTGTTGTGAATAATGTTCTTAAACACAGATATTTTAAGAAATGTCAAAATTCTGTATTTTTCATGGACATTATTCTTTTTAATCAGTTAATTGATGAAACAAAAAAATCTTAATTTAAAAAAACATAAAGAGAAAATTTTTTCAATAAAGCATATTTATATTAAACTGTCACTCGCTTTTTAAATTTGTTATTAATTTGTATTGAGATTTTTATTTTTTATATAATATATATTACGTATTTTAAAACAAGACTATGTATTAGTGTATCGTTTGCATAGAAGTAAAAAATATCAAAGTAGCATCATATTTTGAAACATACTAAATTTTTATTTTTAAATATCCAATATTTTTCCTTTACAAAATAATCTTTATTTCTATTTTTTTAAATAATGTTAAATAGACAAATGCTGTGTGCCTAGGAAAATAGCATTTGAATACAAATAAACGAATGAAAGCCATTTGACCAGCCAGATAACATTTGCCTAGTCAAAAGCTATTTTCCTAAAATAACCATTTGCCTACGACATGTACACTAATGCGCTTAAATCGAATTTTATTATTATATTTATATAATTTCTATTTGTAGGAAAGGTGAAATGTGGACAATAAAATGTTAATAGATTTAGTAGTTTCAAGTTTTAAAATTCGATTCTAACAAAATCAGATTATGATACACGTTCCAACCATAGGGTGCAAAACGGCATCTTACCCGCAAGGTTGGAACCAATCGTCTTGAAACGAGACGCTTTTAATTTGCACTTCAAAGAGCTCAAAGAGTTCCGAAGCGCCTCGAAAGCGTATCCCGAGGGCTCTTCAAACGCGGAGGGCAATTCGTTCCTCGTCCGAAGGGAAAAAAGAAGCAGGATAGCGACGGGAAACTCGTCGGGCACCGAAGCATTGCAACTAAGAGACGAGAATATTGTTGCTTTAATTTTAACATTTTCTTCCAGGTAAACAATCCGGGAATTGCTCTCGGTATCCGACTCGTGTATTTCTCCAGGGATAATCGGGCCAACCTGTCGACGGAAAAACTCGCTAGAAAATCCATCGAACTGGAACCGAATTTCGCTTCCCTTCCAAAGCAATATCTCACGTTGCTCGTGTTTCGCTTACGTTATATCGGAAACTTGTGTATATGTGTGAAAAATAAAATATAAATATAAAAGATAGGGATCCTAGGATTATTTTATGCTCATACATAAATAAATTTCTTGTGATTTTAAATAATTCGTACTCTCTGCAAACTTGTTACTAATGCATATAAAAAAATATCATATATAATAGATATAAAAAAAATATCTGTTTAAAAAATACAGGAAAATTTCCTATTCGCAATAAAAAAGACGGAAGCTTCTTGTAAAAAAAAAAAAAATAAAAAAACTGCCGAGGATAGGTCCGTACGACGTTTTATATCAGCATAAAATGAGCTTTCTTGAAATTCTTCCATTGCGTGCGTCCAATACGGTGAGTTACTTGTCGATGGATAGTTTCCGAGAGCGCTTTCGCGCAGTAAAACGGCAGTCCCCAGCGTACTGGCACGACAAACTGTTGCCCGCTTCGAAATCATGTTTCGAGTCAAGGGGACCTTCTGCCTGTGCTGATCGTTTCTGAACGGAATCGTCCGCTCGATTATTCCGGCTGGATACGTGCCCGATACGTGTGCGGGATTTCTATGAGAGTCGGCGCAACGAGAATCGAATCGAGACGAAGGGAACACCGTGTCAAGGGACGAAGGGAACGTGCATCGTCGGAGAGATGTCCCGCTTGAGCGATCGCGAAACGATTGGAAGAAAAAGAATGATATTGAAAAATTAAACCGTTAGACGGTTAAAATAACCGAGTAATAGGGATTAATAAATTTCTCTTGTAATACGTTTTAGAAAATATTATTTACACACAAGTGTGTGAAATATTATACATGTATGTTTTTTGTCCAAAAGATAAAGTTTTCTCTCTCTCTCTTATATATACATTTTGATTTCTCATTAATTCTTGATCGAACAGCAAAATTATAAAAATTTGTTTTTATTTCAGAGTACGATGTCTTTAAAATGTTAAATACAAGTTTAACAGTCTTGCTTATAAAACTGCATAAACATTGTATATATTTATAATAGATACGTGCTACAATTTCAATCTTAAAGTTCGCTTGTGAGAAGGAATTTCTAATTTCATCGTACTTTCTTGCGGTTTTCCATCGATGGCTATGAGCAGAGCACAAATAATTAAAAATTTCTTTTCTCTTTCTCTCTCACGATAGTAGAATCTAAATCTACAGCGCTCATTTCCTAGACGGAAATGTTTCAGGTCAGAGAAACGTACTTCCCTTAACTTTAGCAAAATTTACTAAAAAGTACTCTTACGTAAGTTTAACTTTTTTATTAAGAAAATAATCCACGAAATAAATTACGAAATATAAATTAAATTAAAATTTTAATCATAACCAAAATATTTCATAATTATAACCAAAATTTAATAAAAGTACACGTTTTCAAAGGAAAAAAAAAATGCTAGCTATTATCGTGTCGAAATCGTTAGTTGCTAAACATCAAAAGACTTGTCATGAAGCAGAAAGCAATCGATTTTTACAGAAATAAACTCAGTCTTCGGAGCAATCAGTGGCCTCATTTGGATGTCGCTTTGTTAGCACTGACCGCACCTATCCTAGGAAAGACTGTAGTAAAACATGGTCATGGATCCGCCCTCATTTCAATCGGCTTTAACATACCTCGGCAAACACCGACGAACAAAGGCCCATCGGTTTAGCCACCCCCGATAGATATCTCGTGGTCGAACACTCATTTATCGCACGTTCAATTCCGTTATATAAACAGATTTTTCTGTCAAACGTTGCATATGTCTGACTTTACACAAACGATTCAATATTCGCGAATGAATAATAAACTAATTCCTCATCGAATACAAGGAAACGAAAGATGTTGATGACAGAAGTAGGGTAAACTCGGATAAGATGGCCATAGTTTTTTTAAATGCAAAAAACATACTTTTAATAGTGTTTTTTAATAGTGTTTGGCATATTATCTTCACTGAAGCTTAAATTATGTAACCTTATCGAAATTAAAAGGAAAATATTTAATTGAAATTTTATATTATGAAAATAGTGCAATATAAGCATTGACCATCTTACTCAACTTTTAAGAAAAAGATGACCATAGTGACGGAAAGATGACCATATTATTTATAAAAACAATAATAAAAACAAAAATAAAAATTATAGGTCATATAACAATTTACATATCTTTATAATATGTCTAACGTCGATTACGATAGCTCAACTGTAATTTATTCGACGTTATAACAGTTTTTAGTGGACAAATGAAAAACTTTGCAAGTAGTCAAAAGTAAAAATATGATATAAGATTCACAATATCGTTATTTCGAATAATGTATGCACATAAACTACTGTAAATATCAATTATCTTTGATAATGATGAAAAAAAGTGCAGTATGTAGTGATTATTGAAAAATTACAGCCTATGGCCATCATATCCTAGTTTATCTTATACCTATAACGATCCTTCTATCCTACCATAAAATATTTAAAAGGAAAGAGAAAGTTTTACGACTTAAATACGACCCGAATTCCTACACATCATATGCCATGGGTCGCGCGCGCTACCTCACTTTTCTCGCGATGCATCCATCTCTATAAACGACGTTGAAGTGCTCTCGAAGACACACATTGTGAATATATGGTCGGAGAATTCCTCGGCACGATCTACACGATGCGTCATTTCCCATAATGGTTTAAAAGCCCTCGCGCGAGCGTAGTGGAGGAGGAGAGGAAGATAGCAGCTACCGGGTTCGATGGTGTTGGCGAACGAGGAAGGCTTTAGTTCAAGGATAAGTGCCGTATTGGCATTTGACTACCGGCACCGAGGGCACGTCTGGGAAATGTGCAGCGCGGCTCTCGAGGAATGGGAAATGGGTTGGGCCCGTTGGATGCTGATGGTATGAGACGCTCGCGAATAGATGGTTGTCTGAGTCCATCGACCATCGGCGGCGCGGCGGCGAGGAAGACCTTCGAGTGTCTCCATCCATGAGAGAGGCCTAGACGTTCGATTCTGTCCAATCGAATTCCTTTTCGCCGGATTCTCGTCGTACCGGAAATACAGACACCTGCTTCCGGCGATCTCTCTCCGGTGCGAGCGCGCAAGAGACGTTCGAGAATCGAAAGCTCATGTTTCCTATTGTCTATGTAGAGATAGTATTGAACGAAATCGAAAGAGAGAGGGAAAGAGACACAGACAGAGGAAAAAAAAGAATAATTGGAGAAAGAAGACAAATGTCTTCTTGAAAAAATATATTTTGTTCCACATAATAAACTATATGCAGATTATAATAGTATAAGTCAATATTATTCAATCTTATTGTTAGTTCAATTAAAAGTTATCTATAGTTGTCATTCAAAAATAGCAGAGAACGCAAATAAAATTTACAATTCTCATTATTAAGCTAATTTGATTTTGTGAGAGCTGGAATCGATTTACTAAGCGTAAAAAGCAATCTTATTTTGCGACTTGACGAGGTGATAATTATATATATCTATCTATCTATATATATATATATATATATATATATATATATATATATATATATATATATATCATATCTTAAGTATATTAATATTTTACAGTTTCCGGTGAATATCAAGTTTAATTAAAAATCTGATATAATATTTAAATCTTATTATTAATATTTTCGTTAAATCGTTCATCTAGAAATTCGAAAATTTAAAATAATATATCAGTGATTCTGGAAAATGTTTTCTATACATATATTTGTATGTATATTAAGATATAAATATACATAGTTGATTAAATAGTCGAATATATACATTTGACGTAAAATTATCAGTCATGAATAAAAAATGGTTTTGTGTCGTTCGATTCATTTTTAAACAGAGTACCGCGATGTGTGTATAATTTCTGATCATGTTTACGTAACATACACGATATGCCCGATAGTTGAATGCATTATGAATTTACAGGCTGAATCGTTGGCCAAATCGCATCACGATCGCGCACACTTAAAATTCGCAATTAAATTCGCTTACAAATTTTTTTCGGTTCGACAACAGCAACGACGAGAGCACGCACGGCCGTGCACCATCAACCGTAAAAATGGCACATGGAAATATTGCGCAAACATAGGGGCCCGTGTAAATATCGTAGTTTAGGGAAGCGTGTTTAAACCAACACGAATGCGCTCCGAATTCGCTCCAACGTACACAACGCGACTCGAATCGACGCGACGAATTTCAAAAGCATCGGCTTTACTTGAAACTCGCGAAATTCAATTTTTCGCACAAACCTGAAGCAACGGCGCCGAGCTAAACCATAGAATGCCACCCGTACCTTCTGATTGGAAGCTAACGAAGAAACATTCTGATTCGCGCGCAAACACGATGAAATGGTGTTTGCGAAAAAAGCAACTCACCGCCGATTTTATTTTTCGCGGCTCCTCGAAATGCGCACGCCAAACAAATATATATATATATATATATATATATATATATATATACAGGGTGTCCGGTAATTACCGCCCCACCTCTCTAGGACAGATAGAGCAGGTCAAATTGAATATAAAAGTCCTCTACCATTTTGCGATTTTCACAATAATTATTAAAATATTAATTAAAAACGCTTAGCATATACTATATACGGCGCGCGCTCATACGCTGAGCGTTTTTAATTAATATTTTAATAATTATTGCGAAAATCGCAAAATGGTAGAGGACTTTTATATTCAATTTGACCTGCTCTATCTGTCCTAGAGAGGTGGCGCGGTAATTACCGGACACCCTGTATATACAGCAGCATACATGTAAGAATCGACAAACGTATTGTGTAATAATCACCTGCATCGTGTTGTCGAGATCACGTTGGGAACGCAATAGTTTCATCTGTCATCAGTCGGCGATGTTGAATTATCATCAAACGAATGCAACGATTCGATTGTCATATTCGCGATCCTTTCAGACACGTGTGCTCTCGCTCGCCTTAATTAAAGGATAACGACTACATTCTGCCCGGACTCTTCGGACGAGCCGACGATCGGTCTTCGTAATGCGAGCTGACCAAAATGATGTATCCGACGAACCGACTCTCTCTCCGTCGGTCTTCGCGCCTTTCTTCGCGCCCATCTGGTCGGGTCTGCACGTACCGCTCGTTAGTTTCGGCTAATTTGAATGCGGTGGCTCCGGAGTTCGCTCCTCGTCGCTCCTGGCGGCATTATCTGCCCATTCGTTCTCACTATCGCCGCATAAGCCGCGCGCGAGCCGTACAAGCGGATGTTATAATGACGTTTCTGGTCGAGGACGACCTCAACAATTCGCCTCGGAGAGATACAGCGAGAGATACGCAAAATCGATCGAGCAGATTTTTCAATGAGTCGTAGAGCAATCGCGGACACCCCGACGGGACTTTGGCAGCGCCGAGTGTCCTTCACCGTGTGCGAATGATTAATCCGGGCGACGAGAACTCGATAAAATCACCGCGTTTCAATTGCCGTTGAATAATAATGATGCTCGTTACGAGATACGCGATAAATAAAGACTGTCCATATGTAAATATATGTGTATTGTGTACTTTGCTCTAAGTAAATAATTATTTTATATATATTTTTGCAAAGAAAAAAGAAAGGATTTCGCATCTGTTTTCCCATATAATATCCTTATGTATAAATATAAATATATATTAAACACAAATTTCGCGGACTATTCAGAAAATATATTAAGTAATACCGTATGTTTATATTAACCCTCATGCATCTCTGAATTTTGGCCACCTTATTTTACCACTCATGAGTTAGAGTAACCCAGAGTCTTTTGATTTACATCTCGGGATCTAATAAAGCTATTTTTAAGTATTTTTTTTCAATAGATACGCCAGATAGTAAAAAAAAAAAAAAATATGTCGCTACAAATATCACCAAATTTCCACGATTCAAGATATTTGTAAAATAAACGAAAAGTGATCTTTTAATCGTTTAGCAATGACACACGTTTAAATTTTTGACATGGGTTAACGTAACCCAGAATGGTGCCTGAGGGTTAAATATATAACTATAATATATAAATAAATGTAATCATTTATTTCTTTTTATTCTCCTTCGCTAGATTGTTATAAGAGCAAGTATTAAGCATGCAGTTGAGAAATATATTTAGAAAAATGTATTATCTTTAATTGTCAAGTCTTGTTGATTCACAAGCATTAGCCAACAGACTTGAGAAAGCCAATGGGAATCGCTACCGAGTTCGATTGATACTAAACAATTGCCATTGGCTAACCGGAGAGAATCGACGGCGGAAAGACATAGAGAGGCGAATGCGTTACCGGGCGTGCAGTAGCAAAGACAAATAGAAGGCGAAAAGTCACAGAGAGAGAGAGAGAGAGAGAGAGAGAGAGAGAGAGAGAGAGAGAGAGAGAGGGAGAGAGAGAGGGAGAGAGAGAATAGTCGCGGTTGTGTGTAGATACGATAGGTTGGGAATATCCTTAGGGAATACGAGGAGAAACGACGGTGGGGGAAACGATAGACGCGACATCGACGGCAAATAAAGGAGTGCGAAGAAAGGGGGGAAGAGAACAGGGGGAGAAAGGGGTAACATGCTATACGGCTGTACGCGGGCGAAATAGAAGTCCCGGTATAAAAGCGAGCGGAGCGAGACGTACGGAAGTAGAAGGTTAACAGCCGGCTTTATGCGGCGACGTCGGCGTCCTTGCTGCAGTTGCAGGCAACTGCAGTTTCATTTCGTTCCGATGGGGCGCGCGCGCGCCCCCGCCCCCTCCCGTACGCGCTTATCGTGTGTTTATCTTACGCCGCATTGTTATTTCGCGCCCGCTGCGGAAGAAAGGAACCGGGATAATTGAACGGTACCCTGTCGTATGTATCGCTCACTCCCCCTCTGTATATGTTGTATATATATATATACAGGGTGTCCGGTAATAATCGCACGACCTTTCACGGGCAGATGGAGTAAGTCAAAGCGAATAGAAAAGTTCTCTACAATTTTTCGATTTTTGCAATAATTACTAAAATATTAATTAAAAACGCGCCGCATATAGTGCTCAGCATACGCTGAGCGTTTTAAATTAATATTTTAATAATTATTGGGAAAATCGCAAAATGGTAGATGACTTTTATGTTCAGTTTGACTTGCTCCATCAGCTCTAGAGAGGTGGGGCGATTATTACCGGACACTCTGTATATATGCCCCTTTTGCAGCGACCCTCAGACCGCACGAATAAGATCTCGCCGGGGGCCATTATATAGTCGCGGTCACGCCGTCCGCCCGCCTTTTTGTTTCGCCTTGGCTGCGTCTGCACCTCCATTGTTTTCTCGGACGGGGAGGCTAATTAAAAGACACGACCGTAAGGTGTGGAATGAAGGGGGTCGCATTATTAATGCGTGGGCTCATCGTCTGTTAACCGTTTAACCACAGGCGTAACGCGGCAAAGTATATACAACTTTTATCACGGACGTATACTATCGCAAAGATCGCTTTTACCTCTCGCTGTGCCGTAAGAATAAAGTAATATGAGGAAACATTGGTCTAGATTCCGTTTGTCCTTTTAATAATACACGCTGCTTTAACTTGGCGAGAATAATGTTAAATTTTAGCTTTTCCTTGCATGACTCACTCGCATGCTTGAATATGCATCGCAGTGGAAAATATGTATATTCCATTGTACTCTTGTTAAAACTACTATACCTTTCTTGATGAATAAATTACAACAACAAAACGCGTTATTTCCGCTTGAAAAACTACCATATGATTAAGTTATTACATTACAAAAAGCTATTAAAATAATTACAATTGAATTATTAAAATAATTCGATCGGACTGATACGTGACAGAATTGTGAATGTCGGAAAAGATGATAACGGCAATGGGAAATGATGTCATTTAGGACAATTTCAGAGGCAAGTCACGCGCAGGTTGTGCTCGTCCTGCGAGCAATATCGTATATCTCGTCTGTCGGTCAGCTAGAGTGATATTTATGTCGAGTCGCGTGGGATAAATACGGAAAGAGGATATCGGGACACAAAATTACAGTTACATCTATTTTCAAAATACTCGCGAGATGGACAGCGTATTACATTTTTACAATAAAAGAACGGAAATCTATTTCGGAAATTTATCCATTATTCGAATAATTTCAAACCAATTTTTTTGTACCTTGAATTTAAAAAAATAATCATGTAAATAATCATGTAAATATGAAATCGCGCACGCGAAAAACTTAACTATTTTAAAAAGTAAAAATAATTTAATTGACGTAAACTCACAAGCTTTTCAAATATTCATCACGAAATAACTGCGTGTAGAATCGCGTGCAGTCGTTGAAATTAACGAATTACGGTACATCAGTTATTTACGGTATGTTTAACAGGGTGGAAGTAACGGTAGGAATCCTCGATTTATCATCGAGGAACGAAAGGTCGATGCTAGAGATACCTCCAAAGAAAACGATAGGGACTAAAGGGGTATTTGATTAATACGAGGATTAATTTAAGCCGTCTAATCTGCTCCGTAATTAATAGTATAACAGACAAGCAGCAAAGCTTAACACCAAAAGTGTTGCAAAAACGAGATAAAAGAGTTATGATAATGTCATTCTGTAAACAGTGAATCATTCTTTATCAACTATCTCTCTCTCTCTCTCTCTCTCTCTCTCTCTCTCTCTATATATATATATATATATATATATATATATATACGACGTGCAATTTCTTTAATTACCTATTTTAACTCATATTAAATCACTCTGAATCAACGTAAAAAGCCACTTAATCGCTTTAAATATAAACGTCACGTGTTTCATAATTAAAGTTTTCAATAGAAATGCTATTTCAAATCATAATAAAAAGCCGCGGTTTTCGGAAACAATTTCCCAAATGTATTAAATATAACAAAATTAGAGAAAGAAATATATCGATTTACATTAGGTGTATTATCAAGAAAGCTGTAGATAATCCCATTTAATTGTAAAATATATCAGGACAGTTTAAATCTCACGAGAGTCACCTCAGATATTGATTAATCGATCGTCGGGACGAAATTGCCGAAGAATGGCCACGAGAATCTACTCAAGTTTCCCGATGATCGCGTGATATAGATATATATTCGTAGAAATTGAAGCTCCTCTCTATTTTCCGATATAATTCTACCGACAGTGGTCGCACCGCCGGCGTCGAACGGAACCGCGCGCGAATTTGCATTAGCCGCGGCAATGCTTAATTAACGTGCCTTCGGCTCGTTAAGCGTTCGGTTAGCGGCAACGCGCAATATTCCCACGTTACGAGAGAAGGACGTTCGATGAATTCGCTTAATATACGGGGGCGCGCCCGAGTAATTAAATGACGTATCGGCAAATCCAGATGGCGCGTCAAAGGCGGGTCGCAATTACGGAAGTCGCGCGCGAGCTTATCGCGTACGCACGCACGCACGCACGCACGCATGCATGCACGTGCGTGCAAACAACGGCGGCAACGTGCCGCTTCATAGAGGTGTCCCTTCCCCCGTCCCCCTCCCGCCACCTCGCTGCGCACGCAACGGGAATTAAATCGAGGTGGATGCGATCGCGAGTGTCGCGTTTAAAAGTTAATTAGTCCCGCAACACTTTTACGCCCCCGCTCGTCCAGCGTTAATTACATCACTGACAAGGTCGTAATTCGAAGTCGTTCGATGATACAATTAGATACAGAAACGTTGTAGATTCCGTATTTTTTTTCTCGCTTCCTGATATTATTCAATTTAATGCCAAAGATCACAAATATAAACTCTTCTGTAATCCGTCATCATATTTATTTATTGATTGATTTTTATGAAAGCAAAATTTCTTAGAGCATATAGTGCGTAATAGGTTATTTTCAAAGGTTAATAATGATGCGTTATATACACATATATCTATAATCTATACCGTAAAATGCTGCTGTATGTGTGTTGTGTATATATAGTTACGACTTCATTTAACATTTAACTCGTATTAAACATTAAATTACCTGCCGTGTTAAATGCCATAAATTGCTCAGACTAACCAACGATGAAGTTCGTCATTCTCCGAAACGTATCCATTAAATACGTAATAATGCTTACCTGTAACAAACAAACATAAATAAATTATTATTCACTTTTTCAATTTTTATTACGCGTTAAATTTTTATTTAATATTTGCGCATTAAACGCATAATTTTATTATAGTGTATTCTTTCCCTCGACCAGTAAATAATTTTTAAACAATTGGTCAAAAAACATAAAAGATACCGTATCAAAAAAAAAAAAAAAAAAAAAAAAAAAGATAATATATAAAATTTAAATACACTGTTGCAATAAAACTAATGTAAAAATAACTAGAATTTATTTCGTTAACAAATTGCATATAATCCTCAATAATCTCTGTTTATATCTTCATGATATTTATGAAAATATCATTTTATATCTACAAATCCCTTATTTTTCGCACGCGTTATCGATACTCCACTAAGGTAGATATATACAAAGCTAAAATAAAAAAAAGAAAAAAAATTCCAGTTGCAAAACCGAGAACGGTAACCGATAAATTATAAACAAAAAAACAAGTGCACAAAATAGAAGCAAGCACGACAAACAAGTTTCGCAAAAATATATATACATATATATATATATATATATATATATATATATATATATATATATATATATATATATATATATATATATATATATATATATGTGCATCGCTGCATTAAAACAGGTTTATCCTATCATTATTTATCGCGCCGACAAAAACGTCTCAAATCCAATATAACATTTTTACATGTTAGCGAAACAAATATACATACGTTACAATTAAATAAATCACTAAAGTTTGTCATGTTCGAATTTATTATGTAATGATTAAAAACTTTCAATTAGATATTCAGACATTTTTAGCGAATGCAAAGGTATAATTTATATAACACATCGCTGTGCAAAGATATTTCGAATGCACTGTGGCGTATTAAGTTACGAAACTGAGTAACAAGATATATTTCTCCTAGTTTCTCAGGTAGCATCTCCGCGCCAAGAATGTTGACACATTATTCATTACGAAAATAATGAGGTAGATACTTTGAGTCCAGACGATAGATCAATCAACCTGACGGGAAACCTTATCGATCCAACGACGCGTGACTTATGGAATATATATTTCGTGTAATTTCCTTTGCAATTTGAACTAAGTAACAAGATCCTGAAGAGAGTAAACTTCATTACAAAGTATACGTATTTCAAGGAACCATTTTCTGCATGGTTACGTTTACACTGTAGCTATTTCGCATTCACAGTTTAAACGATTTATGAATCGTTAACGCAAGATATTTGTCTACTATTTTGATAGAAATCTGTCTGGCAATCTCTTTTTTTCATACATAAATATTTTTTTATAATATTATCTTTTAAAAGGATAAAATAAAAATTGTTGATAATATTTTTCCGCAACGCAACTCTGTAAAACAATGCCAGATTAAATTTCAAACGCTATTAAATGTCATTGATTGATTTAAATACAAGTCCCGGAATATCAATGCGCGCGTATAATTCTCAGCAGGGGAGGGGAAGGGGGCAAAAAAAAAAAAAAAAAATCTTGATAAATATACCTGCATAAAGAGCGAAAGAGCGTCAGATTCTTTTTAAACGCGGTTATTCAACGCGTTCGCGCGCGAAGCAAATTTCCGGATGGAAAATTTGCAAGGTTAAAAGACCGTGTTTTAAGCGTACCGCGAAGCAGAATAAACTCCACGAGACACAATAGAGTATAAGAAGGAACGATAGAGAGGCAACCGCAAAAAAGGCGAGAAACACGATACACGTCCCAGCGACGCTAGTACTACGTGAGATAGAAAGATGCGAGAGCGAAATGGCAAAGTGTTGGCGGAGATGTAACGGTAGAGGACGCAAAAGCGGAGTAAAAGCGCTGCGGGCCTGCGTCTCACCAGGTCGAACGAACGAGATAAAGTTGCACGATTTTTGCTCGCATGTCGCACGCGACTGCGAATATAAACAGGTTTTTCCCGAGCGAGTTTTCCCCTGGCTGGGTGGCCTACGGGGTGTGTATGTGTGCGCGCCCATAGAAAATCTACCACAATTCAAGCGCCACCGAGAGAAACGAGAAATGGTAGGCGGGGGAGGGGGGAGGGGTGGGGGTGGTGGTGGTCGTGGATGGGTGAGTCGGGTGATAAGGAATAAAGCGGGAGCGAGAGTCGAAGTCGTACCCCGTGAATGAGGAAAGAAGGAGATCCGGGCGATGCTGCACAACTCGTCGGGGTTCAATTCCGCGTGAAAACGCTTTCGAGACTGTGGGATATATATTATTGCGGCGAGCAAAGGTTTCAAAAATTTCAGACAAACACGAACGGGGTTGCCCTCTTTTCAAGTCCACTTTTGTGAAAGAGCTGCTGACCCGGCACTCTTATTTCCGTCGATTCGATTCTTTTCGTGGTCTTTTTAACGCATGCGGTTAATGCATGCCTTTGATTGCCCCGTAGATATAACAATTTCCATACGCATTTCACGGAGCTCTCTGGAAAGTATAGAGAAACGGAGCGATCCTTGGAGAGTCATGGTTACAAATGTCGCAAGAATATTCATTTTTTATTATATGCAATATAAGTTGTTTTTTTTTTTTTTCATATATTTATTTATTTGAGAAAAGCAAAATTGCTCAGGGATACTCACCCCACTCTGTTAGAAAAAATTTTACAGCTTTTTTTTTATCTCTCTCTCTCTCTCTCTGTCTATTGCTATCCATAGTGAAATTTCTTTGTCGATGGTCCTATAAATTTGCCGAAGTGTATATCGCGTTTCGTTACTCTACGACTACGATATCGAAGGTTCCTCCCGTAGGAGTTCCACGATAAAAATCCTGACAGAGTATCGAAAAACGTTTTTAGTGTACAAGAAAATTATAGATGAATAAAAATTAAATCTTTGAGACAAATTCATGAGATTACTTTCGCTCTCGTAAAACCGATATCCGTCAAAAGGATGATGCCTGTGACACTAATAGATACGTAAAAATATCAATATTTGATGCAAAAATAATATAAATAGTTAATATAGTAATAATAATAATTTCATTTAATTATTTTGTCGTCAAATAGATTTAATTATTGAAGTCAGTTTAATAAAGTGAGTAAACAAGAATTATATCATACGCGTTTAAATAACAGTTCGAAGTAATTAAAAACAAGCTCTGAATTAAATGAAAAAAAAAAAAAAAAAAATGTTATCGTAAATAGAAAACAGCAACGAGCAATTAGTCAATTAGCAATGTATATACGATGTATGACGCTGATAAAGTCTAATTATAAGTCAGAAGCCACATTTATAAAATTAATCAATAGCAATTAGCTTATTTATTACAGCAAAATATTAATAAAGATTCATATTAAGTCGAAAGCTTTATCGTAATCATGAAGGAATATAAAATAAATAATAAAAATAACAGCGGATAACGTAAACATGTAATCTTATTGATACTATATAAAATCATTAGTTGTAACAGTGTAAAATCTTATTGAGAAAAAAAACAATAAGATCGCTGAATCGGAACGAAAAATTGCTTCGTCGACAGCGTGTAACGAGATGTAAGTCGCGAAAGAGGAAAGTGCCGGCTAATATGTATGTATGTGGTGGGTGGTGAAGGGAGGAAATTTGAGAAGGGGGACAAGGGTATTTTTACGACAGCAATAAATCTGATCTCGATACAAGGTACACAAGGTAGGTAAATTCGATTTACGGCCGGCAATAAATAATACCGCAGAGACACGTTTCAATTACTCGAAACGGCGTGCATCCCTCCCGGAGGATAACTGACTACTTCATCGTCGATCACTACTGGGATGACCAATTGGCCTCTCGTTTACAGTAGTTACAACTGCGGCGTGATTTACCGCGCGATATCGGCTAAGGCAGACCGCGCAACGAGTTCTCACCACTACTGCATTTTAACGTCTATATTCTGAAGCTGCAAATCTTAGTCTATGACCGCACATATCGTCCTTATGCATCATAAAAACTGGACTTGATAATCATTGATGCCAAGTTAGGTAATCCTCGTTGGAGATTATTTAATTTTTATGTAACAAGATTGAACGACTGAAAAATTTTAATATTATGCAAGCGTAAAACTTATAACATGTTTAAGGAAACATTTTTCACATAATTATTGAGCATGTAATAAAAATTAACTTCGATTGTCGTCGATGGCAATGCGTGTATTTTATTTAATGTAATTCAATACCATTAGTTTAAGACAATAGTGCTCTTTGAGAACATTTCATTATCTTCAATGCAGGTTAATTAAACGAAATCTTATTAGGAGCGCTTACAACAGTGAGTTTCTTTATTGCGATCGCTAATACACAACCATTGGCTTCACTAGAATTGTTTTAAATTATTTTAATTAGTTAAATAGTATTATAGAATTGATATTTCATATAACAGTAAACTTTTTAATTTTAATTAAGAAAGATCGTTATTTCTTTAAAAAAAAAAATTTATTTCCTCTTTATCAGAAAATTCAAAGGTAATTCACTGATATAATCATTTCACGACATTCACGGCATTTACCAGATTGAATTCTTTCAGAATATATTCTGAATGAACTCAATCTGAGCGACTTGACAATACCTTCCATAAATCAGTCTGTTTTTAGATTAATGAATCTGATCTGTAATCTGTAATCAAGCTCTTGCGAAGATACTGCAATAGATTCATTCAGATTTTCATAATAAAATGTCATTTTTCTTTTTATCATTTTAATTAAATTTTATTTTTTATTTCATATACCGTCGCGTTTTATACTTATTCTTATGCAAAGAATAGATTTCCAAATTGAGGAAAAAACCATTTACGAAGATTATATAATACATAATATATTTATTAATTCAAATTGTCTTTTTTTTTGTTTAAAATGTCTTTCGAAATCTTTGTATAAAGAACATATTAGTTCGGTTTATTCATATAAATTCATATTCGAGATATTCAATTATAGGAAATATGCATTGCGGTCGAATGTGAAAGGCTGGAAAATTTTACGCAAGCACTTTTATGTAATGTAAAATCGTTTTATTTTTCCCTGCATTTTATTTTACGATGCATTCACGATCCACTTGTCACGATATTACTTTCGTTATGCATTTACGTTCTCTAATGTTGACTTATGTTGAATCTGACAATAATTACCGAATGCGATTTCATCAACGAGTTTAATGCTTTAATTTAGTTATGTAAAGAAGTTTTCTAGCACTAATTATAAAGTCTGTTGACTTTCTTCAAGATTATCCCTTCTGCAAGAAAACAATTTATTTATAGCGCTGCTATTATATACAATATCGTAATACTTAAAAATTAGATACGCGGAAAAAATAACGTCATATTATCAGATTAATGTTATCGCAGAACCGCTTTCTAAAATTAAAAAGAATGAGAACCTGCAAACTAATTTCTTCATTAAATAATTTAAATAAAAATTAAAACTTTTCTGTTGCAAACTTATTTTTAATTACACATTCCAGATAGCACATCCATATATTTATGAATCTTTGTCGTTTAATTATACTAAAACATTCGAATAAATTATTCATGAAAAATTATACAGTCTGTCTGTTCATTCATTAATAATTTTCAGAATAAAAGCTTGCTTCTCTAGTTATTCTCTTTTCACAAAGTTACATGTATTCCAGTTTTGTATCATTTAAGTAACTTTCAGAATTTCTCCTCGCTTAATCAAATCGTAATATCGCATTAACATGAGGTATGGCAGTGAATTCGACAGTAATTCGAAGCGGATTTATAGCATAAGCGTTTCAACTGGCAAGCTTTAATCTATTGATTATAGGATTATCGACATTTTACATCGGTAGTTAACGAGGTTGTCTGCTGGATTTACAGGAATGGATATTACAAAATAATTACTCTGATCCTACAATAAGGCAAAATGCAACGATTTGCAAATTTGCAACAGAATAAAAACAAAGATAAAATTGAAGTGCACAATTTCTTTGCATTTTATATTTTCCATCATACTTACAACTATATGTATTTTACGAATGCTTATAAATTTTCTTTTCAATGTAATACCTCGTTCACGAATGATTCATATAGTGTTATATGCTTGTACAATATGTATACCTATATAGGGTGTGTATACAAAACAATCGATCAACAATACATTTATTAAATATTGAATGATTGATGAATTTGTTATTTGATTGGATATCAAATAATTTTTATCAATTAATTAGGAAAAAAATCAAAACACACGCACATATTATAAAGAAAATTCTAAAACTCTCACGAATGACAGAAAATGTTATAAAATTGTTTAATAAGTTACAACTTCATCGCAAAGGGAAGAACTTATGATTATTCTTTCTTACCTCAGCAAAAGTCGTATTAAGAGCAAATATACTTCCTCATCTGATAGGTATCGATATAACGAACCGGTTTAAGCCGGTTTTTATGCGTGCGAGAATGTTGATTTACTTTACACACAATTAAACTTGAGGCTCCAAAGGTGCAGGGAATAATTAAGTCAATAAATTACATAACGCTACCAACCGCGTATTCCAACTTAGTGTATGTCGAATATTACGTTCGCAAGCTCCCCGGAGCTTTGCAATCACTGCCGGTAGGTACATACATTTCGAACATTCGCGATGGTATCATAATACGCATACGTGGTATATGGATAGTACTGAACGCAAATTAGGCGTTCGCTCTAAAATACAGCGTGTACAGATGCGTTACGACACTCGCGCGATAAGTTTGACGAGTGATGAGTTTACGCGCATCAAAGAGATAATATATACGTCCAAGGTTCTCATAAACTTATCAAAGCCAGATGTAACAAAAATTCAGTCTTTAAAATAGTTTTATTTTTGTAACACTTGTTTTATTTACTTCTCTCTTTTGCTCCCTATACAGAGTGTCCGGTAATTACCGCCCCACCTCTCTAGGGCTGATAGAGCAAGTCAAACTGAACATAAAAGTTCTCTACCATTTTGCGATTTTCGCAATAATTATTAAAATATTAATTAACAACGCTCAGCGAACGATATTATATGTATATATATATATATATATATATATATATAATATCGTTCGCTGAGCGTTGTTAATTAATATTTTAATAATTATTGCAAAAATCGCAAAATGGTAGAGAACTTTTATGTTTAGTTTGACTTGCTCTATCAGCCCTAGAGAGGTGGGGCGTTAATTACCGAACACCCTGTATATTTATAAAACGGCCAATGTTCTGGTTTCGATATAAAATAATTATAGATTATATGTATATACGTGATATCTGTATTATGATCTTTTAATAAAAAGATATTCATTGTTTCGATAGATTGCTTTAATGCTTTGATCCGACGGTGATTGTTAGAGGTTTGACAAAAAATTTGGATTAAAAAATCAAATTAATCACATGTACCGGTGTCAATGAATTGAAAGAATTCTACTGATGTGAGATTATTCTGACGTAGTTAATTCACAATCTAAATAGAACTTCGGCGTTAATGAAATCAACGATATTCGAAATTATAAATGGAAAATTACGTGGCGGCTTTAACAGATGCTTTCTCAGGAAGTTAAGCAAAACAATGAGAAAAGTAAGGAAACTGTAGATAGTTGTGCAGGTGGCAGGATATATACGCGTGTGGCGATACACACAGGTCACCGCGGCGCGAACGAGTTTCTCACCTTGTGTGCACTCGCGACGATGCAACCAACTGGAGGACACTACGGAGGAGTGAATAGGCACTTGCATTAAGTAAACAAGTTACAATTTGCATATATTCATGGTGCGAAGCGCAACGCAGATCTAGCTGTACTGCGAGAGAACTGTAATTTTCGCAAATCATGCCTTCGTTATAACATTTTCCGAATCAATATCGTGCTCATATTTCATTCCGAGAGCTTCTCGTCGGCATGAATATTTGCACATTTCTTTGAAAATTCTTGAAATACGATATTAAGTAAACATGAATAAATATCAAAATAGAAATATTTACAAATTTGTTAAAATGCAACTTGTCTTTTCTTTATTTTTTTATTCAGCGAATTTCTTTTCGATTAAGTCCAAAGTTTTGCGCGATTGATGAAAAAATTATTTCGCTACAAATATATATATAGAAAAGCAATACAATTATTATTCACAATTAGATGAAATTTTAAGATGATATATCTCAATTAGAAGCGATCTCTACATAAATTTAAAATGCGAGTCATTATATTTCAAGTCGTAAGAAATCGTGTCTAAAAAAAATGTAAATTTTTCTAAATAATTATAAAAAATATCGTATATAGATATTATTACGCGCACTATTTTTTTATGTTTATGATAAGCATCATAAACTATTTACAAAACTACATAAATAGATTGTGTGAAACATCTTTATAAAATAATTTTTTCTTGTCTTGTTTTTCAAATATATCGCACAGTTATTTTATACATTTGAGACGCCTTACTTGGTCGCAAATGAAATTAATTTCCAGATTCCGATAGCTAGAATAATCATCAATCGTCAAAATATTGATCTGTTTATTATTTCAGTATTACTAATGAGAAGCGCCCGATTGGAATCGAACGGTCGCTCAAAGCTAATTATAGACTGATATTGCATGCGCATTGGGATGTATCCGATTAATTTGTCATCTGACGATTCTGCCGATGACCTAGATTACTCTTCGAACATATCATTTTAAAAAACAAAATAATACTAAATCGATAAATATGTCAATATTTATAATTATTTTTAAAAAAACCTAAGAAGATTATTTTAAAAATATTTCTACTTATAATTATTGAATTGTACAAGTTTTATATACAGGGTGTCCTGTAATTGGTGAAAAACTTGCTAATGGTAGACTCTTGAGAACATTAGAAGTCGATTTTTCCTCCGTGAAAATATCGAGAGACGTCATCATTTTTTGCTAGTTTCCAATTTTTATCATTACATATCTTTGTAATTAAACCTTAAATTAAAATTCTATTACAGTAAACTCTATCTGAAATTAACTGAAAAATGTAGTTTTGGACAATTTTTTTACTCCAAAAGGTTTAGTTTGTGAAAAGTACCTCTTTTTCAATCGCTTATAATTCGGAAATTATTGATGCTTCGACATTCTCGCTGAGGCAAAATCGTTTCCAAATGATCTCAAGAATTTGGCATTAGCAGGTTAGGTTTTATACCAATTACAGGACATCCTGTATATATACGTATATATATATATATATATATAAGTAGGACGTAAAAATCTCATCTGTCACGATTAAATAATGAATCTCTCTCGACATTATTCGTTCCACTGGTAAATAAATTTATCGGTATCCCTTTATATTCGCTGTACTGAAGAAGAAAACTTTGCGTTGGCAGTATATATGTAAAAGAGCTTAGAGCACGTCGAGATCGCTCTCGACAAATCGTGCGTCGAATTTTCGTCGGCAGGTTGTATATATAATGCCTAACTTTGAGAACTAGTACGCTTTAACGGGACATACTTGGTAATCGTATCATAAACATTAATTCTCAAACGTTGAATGCTAGCACTAAGGTTTCAAGTAGAAAGGAGAAAAGTTTCAGACCGTATTAAATTACTTCAGGTATTTACACACTATACTGCACTGCGGAATATACCATGATTTGTCACTCTGTGGAAGTTCATCGGAGAAAAAAATATACGACTATAAAGTGCACAGATTAAACCATTAAGTTTAAAAAAGGAAAATTACGAGACAACTTTTTTATATGTAGAAAGAAAATATGCGAAATAAATATAAGGTTATAAAAATTGATTTAAGAAATATTGCTATCATTTACGTTATATCGCTTAGAGTTTTACGAGGATGTTTGCGTTATTTTCATGTACTGTGGTTATCGGGTTCAATAACTGATATTCCCGTAAATTCTTTACACTTTCATGCGTACTGTAACCATCATGCCGTTATAATCCCAACTCGATGGAGATTGGAAACCGCAATCCAGCCTGCACTTCGCTCGAACGCGTTCGCAACCACCTGCCTCAGATGAATGCAATAACATTGCTATTCTCAGAAACGTGAAGCTTTTAAGTGAGTGGTCGCGCGCATTAAAAGAGAGAGAGAGAGAGAGAGAGAGGGAGGGAGGGAGAGAGAGAGAGAATTACACTTATTAAATAAAATTTTTTATCAATAGTGAAAATCTAGAAATGAGTAATCTCGTATAGAAACGCAGATTTAAAAATAGATATTTATTAAGTATTTGTAAAATTATTGTGACAGTGAGTTATAAAAAAAATCAAGCCTAAGTAGTACCTGCGTAACGCAGCCAAGACAGTTTAATTTTTCACAATCATAAAGTATTAGAGAGAACCAATAAAAAAATTAATAAATCTAATATACAACACCTTTTGAAATTGATGAATATTTGACATTGCGTAAAACACTCTTTTAACCTTTTAAAATATAGAATTAATAATTAATTGTGAGTTAAAATAAAGATTTGCCTTATAAACTTGAAATAATTATTTTCATAAATATTTGTATACAATTACTATAAAATTTTCGTGGTACAATAACAAAAATCTCATTAAAAGTATCACTATAAAAAAATTAATTCAATATAAGATAATATTTACAATTTTTAGATTAAATTATATTTTAAAAAATAAATCTTTCTTTAATTCACAAATTAATTATTAATTTTTTTTTATATTTTGAAAAACTAAAAGTGCTTTGTCGTACATATGTGTGTCAAAGTAGCGTATTATTTTGTGGAAACTCATAAATCATTGAGAGTTCAAGATTTATTTTTAATAGTTCCAAAGTTTTTTTTAATAGATTAAACAAATAGTTAAGTAAATTAAAAAAATTGCTCGAGACAAACTGAGAACCAAGTTCACACTGCTCCTCACTTTGTCCAACAACAATTTTTTTAGCATTTTTTATGACATTTTACGCATTTCAGGGTTCACAATCGTTCTGCAAAAATTTTATACATAAAAATTATTAGAATATTAATTAAACAAATAAAATTGCCAAATATATTATATGTAACGCTTATATTTCAATAGTTCTATTGATTTTAAATGAGATTTTGTGTTATTTCGCAATCGTTTTTAATTTCTAGCTAAAGTTTTATGCATAAAAATTATTAGAATATTTATTAAATAATTAAATCGTCTAAAATATCAAACGTACTAAGGTGAGATGCTGATAATATTTCGATAGTTCTATCGACTTTAAATATTTCGTATTATTTTCCAATCAGTTTTAATTTCTAGCCAGAGTTTTATACGTATAAAGTAATAAAAAAAAAATATATATATATATATATAATAAATAAACAAATAAATAAATATATATATTTATTTATTTGTTTATTTATTAAATGAATTAGATTGCCTGACGTTAAACGTATAAATATCGAGATGAGACGCTAGGCATATTTCAATATAGTTCTATTTGATTTTAATAAGATTTTGTGTGAGTCTGTAATCATTTTTCATTTCCAAAAAGGGTTCTATGCATAAAAATTATTAGAATTTATTAAACAAATTAGATTCTCTGCACCAAACATACAATTACCGAAATAAGATGTTGATTATATTGTATTTCGATTGATCTATCAACTTTAATACTTTAAATTTCTGAGATTTTGTGTCATTCTGCAATTATTTATACTTTCTGAAAAAAATTCTAGATATGCGCAAAAATTATAAGAATATTTATTAAATAAATTAGATCGTGACAATATACATGCATAAAACAATATAAAACGAAATCTCATTTAAAGCCGACAGAACTATCGAAATATGAACAGCTTTTCACTTCGATACTAATATGTCCAGTTTCTCGGGCGATTTAATTTGTTTAATGTATATTCTAATAATTTTTACGCATAAAACTTTTTGTAAAACTATTGCAACTCAAAATCTGCTTAAAATCTGGAATGCTAAATGCAAGAATGTTAAAAAAAATCGAAGGACAAAGTAAGACGCAACGTGAACTTGACATCTCCGTTTGTCTCCATTTTTTTAATAGCAGGCACTATTTGTTTAATCTATCAAGAATTCTAGAACTAATAAAAATAAAGCTAAAACTCTCAACAATTAATGAGTTTGCATAAAGTGAGGTGCCAACTTTGTACCCAAAATGAAATTACATGAAATACATTATGCGATAACCACGGCGATAAAATAAAATTAATTCCGTGAATAACACGTAATAAATTACCTCATACGTAATAAATTATCTAATTGCTCCCAGAAAGTCCGATGTTATTCCAGGCCTACTCATCTTCTTTTAATCGTTCGTTGATACATCTTCAAAAGCATTCACAAAACACTAATATTTTACACGACACTCCCGATTTCGATACATATAACGTTTATTGATACACGATATCTACACATGTCGGACCCTGCCGTATCTTTCTGCTTACGTATCGTCGCATGAATAATAACAAAATCACCGTGTACAGCACGTTATATACATAACAAAAAATTCGGTATATAGTTTTTCGCGGATTAATAGATAATATATGTAATTGTGGTAGATTTATAGGTATATATAGGTATATAAATGCAAGAAATCATGCGCGATATTTTTATTCAATAATGTTATGAATATTATGATTTTATAAAGATCATAATTATTCAAATATTTTGATGCACGTACAAATACATAATCATTAATAAATAATAAAATAAATACACAATTTATTTTCTTTATAGTATATAGTATATACATACAGAAAGTTATTAATGCCTTTACATATAAATTTATACACATATCAGAATACATACATTTTCTATATGTATATACAAAATATATAAATGTATTCATATGAGTATAAATTCATTTGTGTAAAGAAATTAATGACGCTTTTTATACATATACACAATTAATTTATTATAGACGAGCAGAAATATTGAGCATCTCACGTCGTTCCTTATATGTCTGATATCTCGGATAATTTAATTTGTTTAATTAATATTTTAATAACTTTAACGCATAGGGTTTTGTGTAAAATTATTAAAGTAGAATTTTCAAGCGCTTAAAATCTGATAAGAAATGCTAAAAAAAATTGTCAGCAGACAAAGTAAGACTCAGCGGGAATTTGGCATCTCAATTTGTCTCGAATCATTTTTTTTATTTAATAGCTAAAACTATTCGTTTAATTTATCAGGTATCTATATCTCTTAAAACTAAATAAATAAAGAACTTTCAACAATTAATGAATTTCCACGTAAAGAAACGCCAATTTCACACACAGACACACTGTTTTGCACAATACCGAATTTATGAATTTATTTTGAAATGTATTAGATTTATTTATAACTTTTCATAGCTGATCTTCAACATCTAATTCCTCTTTATATTCAGCAAGCAGCATTTAAATTAGAAGCTTGAAATTATCGCAAATAAGTTAATAATATAGCAATCTACCTTTCGAAAGACAGCGATTAATATCGTACGATGAAAATATAGATGCAAATGCAAATAATGCATCGTCATCATGCTAAATCATGAAAGCGACACATCACACTTGCGAACGTGTTTTTGTGCGATATTTGTCCATATCGAGAATAAATGAAATTTCGTTGACACGCTCACTCGTTGAAAATTCGACTTGCTCTTGTTTCGACGACGTTATATGAAAAATAAATTCGTCGCGCACCATTCGCATCTTTCTTTCTGAAACGGACAATGCATTCGAAATTTTAATATTGTAATACCGTCTGTGTATTATGTACATACGTATGTGTGCATGCAGATATATTGCGACATGTATGTTTCGCGCGATACTATACTTGGGAACGTTCTCTGAAGATATTATTCCCTCGACACGTTTTCCCAAAGATATCTCTATACTCTATAACTCTAAACGTTTTTCGCTAGAAAGTCGTAACATCAAATTTATGCAAGAAAAAGAAAGAAAACGCAGCGCGCGAGTAAACATCAATTAGATTTTACCTCTATTTATTATTTTAAAATACATACACACGCGACTGCTACAGCTATATTTTCTAACATTGAAAAATAAAACGTCACTGCGCGAGAACAATGCAAAAACAATGCAAAACAAATTTTGAGGCCAGCGGCTAAGAAATCGAATATTCGCGGCACGTCGTGAGCTTCTCGCGAGAATTCCGCGGTTCCTGCCGAGTGAAATTTCGCGATACAATCGGTCGGGATCGTGTAAATGAGATAAGAAAGTGGCCGCGAAACGTACTCTTTCGCGGAGCGAAAGATAACGGAGAACCAGAAGCGTTCCCGCTTCAGTTTTTGCATAATTCAAAGTCGAAGGTGCAGCGCGACTAATGAACTGTTAAACGAGCCTACGCTTGAAACTTTGCCACTTCGGCTCCGCGGAAACGGAAATTAACGTGGCGTAAACGGCATTCGGTCGAGCGGCTTCGACTCTCCGAATCGAATTCAAATGCAAAACGATCCAACTGCCAGGGAACCGAATGAAGTCGCTGGCATGCCTTCAATGGTATTTTTCTCGAAAATTTTCGACCATCAATGATATTCGTTTCAAAAAGCATCGCGAAAATCTTCAATAGTTCAAATACATGTTAGAAATCTCTCTCACAAGTCGTACATTCTTCCAGAAATATTGTTTTAATATTAAAAAAGTACATGATAATTTTAAAATATTTTATACTTCTTCCCATCCAATTTTTAATTGAAATATCAGTGCTAAAAAAATCCGAAAAACCACGCAATATTCTTTATAAAAAATGTGTGACATTATTAAACAACATAAAGTTATACAACAGTTAATGACGAAATAATGGCCACCGTTCGCTACATATGTAAAAAAAAAGAAAAAAAAAAAAAAAACAAAGTAATTATCATTATCGCGACGTAACCAAAACATTGTTTAAAAGTTAATTGCTATTATTAACGTCGAAATACACAGTGTATAAGCAATGTGATCATTAGCGTAAATCGTAATGCTAACTTGAAAGCTCAAGCTTCGGCGAAAATTTTGCCAACGTTTGCTCTCCGCGTATCTCCCGCTTACGTCGATTACACGGGATATGTAGTATTTCGCCTTCTTAGCAGATTACGTCGCTTGTGCATATCTCGCCTTCTTAAACCGTGAATTTAACGGGTTGCACAGCAACCTCGAGAAACGACTACGCGGCACGTGAAGCGAACATCTTCGATGCAAATCGCGTACGAGACCGCCCGCGATGCAACGACTCGACTGTCAATTAAGAAGAAAAAGCCTCGTAAAAGCCCGTCTATTATCGTAAGACTCATCGTATATTCCATGGAAGAAATCCGTCCTCGCACCTCATGAAGAAGCGATTTCGCAAACCCACATCGCTACGATGCGTCTCTAAACAGTCGGCTGCCAGATTCCGCTTCCATGCATAAGCGTCGGCGAGAAGAGAAAAGATATCTTTATTCATCATTTTCCCTCGGCGGGAATTCAAGCAGTTGTTTCCGCTAAAACGAAAAAGCCCTCGTGTTAGCAAGAATATTTTACGAAGAAAAAAATGGAACATTTAATAACTCTTTAAATAGTGTATAGATTTGAAAAATATTAACGAAACCGCAAACGCTGGTGGTTATTTATTTCTTTTTTTTTTTTTTATTATTAAAAAAAAAAAATCAAAGATAAAAGTAACTGTTTCAAAATAGATGACACGGAAGCGTGGAAAACTCGAGAATAGAACAAATATCACGAGGTGCACTTTCCGCTTGCGAAGTGCTTTTAAAACGTCGGATTGTCTCCGCTGTGATCTTCCCGCTGTCACTTCCGTAAGATACCTCAACGCCATCACATCTGGAAAGTATCTCCGGTCTCTCTGTGATATCAGTTACGCGACAACGTAACCGCGGACGTCACTCTCACGGGAGAGGCACGACGATGGTACGATTTATTTTAAGGGATTAATTCTCGCACGAAAACGCTGTTCACAGTGACACGACATTTCCACTTTGATTGCGTCGGCACGTCTGATTTCTTTCGTCACGACAGGCTGTTCGTGGTCCGCGTAACAAGGCTATATTAAATTTGTTGGCCTACCTGCTCCCTCGTGGACAGATTCCGACTGGAATATTATTTGATGTCGTTTTATCCCCCTAACCATTCTAGCCCCTCGTCGCTGTCTCATTTTTACGTCGTACGAGCGACCGGGACATTACGAGAAATAGAGAACCCTCAGTGCATGTGTTGTTACAGTTTTGACGAGAGATAAACGAGCCGTTTCCGATTTCAACGTTATTCATCTTTCTTTGCAAAGCTGCAAAGGGCAGTTCGATTAAACGGGCAATATTAAATCGCTCGGTTGTTTTTAGCCAACTGCTCAATTTAAAATACTCGACCAAGAAAATTACTGAATATATAATCAAAACCGTCAAGGACAAATTCAAGAAATTTTGTAGTTTTCAAGTTTTTCCGTCGTTTTTAAAATAAGAAATGATTTCTTAGCAAAATGGTGAGAAATCGACAGACAAGTCTATGTCGATAAATCGATGGTACCGTTTTGTAGATGGATTCGGGGAAAGACGATGATTGGAAAGGTCTTCAAGAAAGGATAAAAAAAAAAAAAAAAAAAAAAAAAAAACCGAGATAAAGAGAGAAGAGTGCATGACCGTCGGAGCTGGATGATCTTCAACGGCCGAGTGCATCCCTTCGTAATCTCGCAAAACCTCGCGGATAATCTAGTGTATGGCGGGAAAGGCGGAGAGTGCGCTGATCGAACCTTTTATCCGTTTCAGCGCCGCCACCAGCCATTTACGTGTCTGCTCGTTCGCCTTATCTCGCTACCGTTTCGTCCTTGCGATCCACTCGCGTTAAATGTCGATTCACCGTAACCTTATCGGTGTTTCTCCTCCCCTCGAGCTTCCCTCGAGTTCCTCACCCCGCAGTCACCCCTGCTAGAAAAGCCGGGGGACACGGGTTTATCGGTCGCGACGTGAATGATCCACACCGATATGTCCTTCTGAGGATCGATTATCCCACGGGGGCGCATTTTCTTCCACGCGATAGCGACGGCACTCTCGCATCCGTCTCAGACAGTTAATAAGAGACAGCTCTAACTTTCGTCAGGTGTGCTCGAGCCAAGTCAACGATGCACGATAACAGCGATACATAGTCTGTCTACCTTTAATCGCGATCTATTATTCAGTTAGTGCTAAGCTACGAACGTGAGTTCTGTTAATTATTTCATTTATTTCAGCGACGTTAACGTATATTTTCATCACAAATGGAACAAATAAATTTCCAAGTTGGCAATAATAACCATGTATGAAATCATTATAAAGTACGAAATAATAACGTCCTAATTAAGATGCATTTTTTTCTGAATACAGTCAATCATCTTTGGAATTGTGAGAGATATTGAATTAATACTTATTCGAAGTAATAGCTATTTATTTTGATTCAAGATGAACTTATATGGAAGAAAAGAAGAGTGGAAAATCATTAAAATGCTTTACTATTTTATGAAATTGATTTCTTGGAAAAGTTTAATCTCTTAAGAAGTGAAATCGGAAAAATGCGTTTCTTCTAAGCAAGTAATTACGATGTCTTCATAATTAGCACGCTGAAAAAGCCTTATTATCCCTATCGATCTCGTGCGCCAATATAATTTCAAGAGACCATTATTGACCCACCTTTAAGGCGGCTTTCAATTATTAAGTGCAGATTCTTTCAAATTAACGGTAGGGTTTAAATAATGACAGGCTACAGCTGAAAGATCGCTATTAACTGCGAGGAAAATGCGATTTTGTATTTTGTTCGATCATCAACAGTTGTCTGAGTATAGTTCCTTCATATATTTCATCTAATTAAAAAAAAAAAAAAAAAGTCAAAGCTCTTTTCTTTTATTTAAATAATTATACAGTTTATCTTAAATAATTTATCGTTTAATTTTTATATTTCACTTAACGAAGGGCAAGGAAAATGCCAAAGAAATTATTTATAAAGAATAAACACATAATAAATGTACGTTAAACAAATTTTACATCATTTAAATCTATTTAAATAATTACATTTTGTTCTAATATTTATGCGTATATAATAAATATTAAAATAAGTACAGCTTGGAAAATCTAACACGAATCATATAAAAATCCTTCGAAGATCTTTGTGTATAAAGTTACGTTTTCTTATAGAATTTTGTTTAGTCACTTTGTATTCTGAAAATGACACATCAGCAAAATAATCCACATAAGTCACTAACGTGGTTCAACTCGGAAAAATTGGGTTCATAAACGAAACTCTTGAGTCCGATACGACAAAGAAAACAGCTGCAGAGTCAGCGAGAGGAAAACTGCTGTAACAATGATGTAATATCCTCGCAATCGTATCTCTACAACCTGCATTTCTCTCTCTCTTCGAATAAAACCAACTCCCGATTTCGCAAAGGCAAAAATACAAACTGACGGAATCGCGAGAGGATATGGATCTCGACAAAAGAGACTGAGATTTTACGGAGACTGAACGCTGGGACGAACCGTTTGCAATAAATTATGAGCGAAAAAACTTAACATTTTATTCGGTGAAAATTGTCGATCGGAAGAACTTGTCGAGACTGTTACGGATAGTTACAAGATAACGAAATAATGTGGCTCGCAATATATCTTATGTCTTGAGGTTCGTTATATTTCACGCTAGTTAACGACGATCAGGCTAAAGAGACGCGCGAGGAAGATGAGATATTAATTACATCCTTCATTGACACCTTGTCTCAACGAGTCGATAATTACTCAAAGAACGCCGACGTGAGTTCAGGGCGAGCGAGATGCCTCGAGTGTTCGATTTAAAGAGTTTCCCCATTAAAACGGAGCATCTTTTTCCCATCTTTTCTTCGTTCCGTGATTGCCGCCTGTCACCAATTATTTTTAAATGCTTTCACGTCTCATTACGGAAAACGGCTGATTTTCACAGCTGTTTGTCAACGTCTGTAGACGACTAATAGCACTTTTATCTGCATGCTTTTATCGTTTTCTTTTGTCGCGTCTCACATCTGTCTCTAAGCGCTATTAAATATAACGCATTATATTATTATATAATATATATAAAAATGTTTTACATAATATATATAAAATATTAGATAAATTTAATTATTATATTACGCATAAATAAATAACGATGTCGATATAGTTTTAAAATAATTTTGACATAAATATAGTAGCCGTATAAATTAATTGATACAGAAAAAGGAAATAAAATTCAACATGATAATATTTGTATTCAATCGAAATGTCCTTGGAATATTTAAACGAGACTCTGGAGATATTCTTCTCATTTGTCCGGTAGGTTTACGGTCACGAAATTATAGTCTTAAGTCCACGAAAAGAAGCTTATCGTGATTGACAGGGAAGTGGAGACGCTTGTTGCTGAGGTTGTCGGATTGACGGTTTACACCATCCTTCTCTCGCTTAACTTTTTTCCGTGTCACTCGCCTTCATTGTCCCGTCTGTCCCTTTTTGATCGAGAATCGGAATCACATCATCCGTTGTATCTAGAGCCTTTCGCTGCATAAGCCTACACCTTGAATGATCTAGGAAGAGATATTTCACCCACCTTTCTCGATATCGACAAGCTCGATTCAACGAAAGTACACCGAAAACACGGATTAGATCTGTCGCGCTTTCAAGACTGCCACGATAAATCCGTCGAAATTTCGTCGAAGATTTCAGGAGAGAGCAACAATTTTAAGCTTTATGGACGCACACGAAACTCGAATTCCGTGCAAAGTCCTTCGCGAGATTTATGTGACAGTTTCTCCCCAGAGTGTTAAATTCACGTTTCGACTGAATTTCGTAACCAAGCCCTTTTGCTGCTTCTGCTTTATTGCTATAGTATTTTATAAATTATATATACATTTTAATAACGCTGGTAATTTTCTTCCTTTCCAAATATTTTCAAATAGATAAAGCATCTAATGAGTTTCGTCTTCTTCTATAATATTTTTTAATATCGAATATCAAAATCTACATTACAGAAAATATTCAAGACTTCTTATCCATTTTTCATATCTAGTTCTTTTATTAAAAAAAAAAAAAAGAAAAAAAAAAGAAAAAAGAGGAGTATCGAATTCTTGTCATTAGAAGACGCTGCGTTCCGATATCCCGGTGCGGGAAATGCAAAGGCACGAGATGGAGGATGAGCTCGAAAATTTCACCGCAATACCTCGTCGAAGTAGCTGAGCCATTTGCGAGCGAGCGATGCGGCGCGCGCGGATGCGCTGTTTCAATCGTTATAAAGCCCTTCGCTCTCCTGAGTTATAATAATTGCATAACACGCCGATGGCGGAGTTTGCGGTTACAAGGAGCGCTCTGCATTGTTACTCTAATTACTAGTCGCAAGTTGTGCTAGAGCAATACGGAATGAGAAGATAGGTACCGCCGTTGTCCTTGTCGTTGGTGTCGCGATAGTCGCAACGAAGGAGAAACAGAATGGACGAAAGGGGTCTAGAAGGGTTGAAACGAGAGCCACTTGCTTTGCCTCCAAGTTTGAAATCCTCTTCCGCGTAAACGCTTGTTATCTCCGATCTCGTATCAGCGTATACGCGAGCGATTCTCGCGATGCCAAGGGACGGGAGGCTCATAGTTATCGGGTTGTGTTCGCTGAACAAGCGCTTCATACAAACTCGTTACACGGTAAAGATAATCGCGCAATATCACGCCGCAACAGCCGTAAGAATAAGTACGCGATCCCGCGAAATCGCAATATAGCACGCATTTCACTTCATCATAGTAATAAATGTCATCGCGAAAATTACAACGAAATCTCGCTGCTAGAATGAGCGAAAATGAGCACAGTCATTACAATTGATGAATTTAATCACGCATTATGAGATTCCATTCAGTATCTCCTATTTACGTTACAGCGATGAAAAATATTTAATTACTAAATTATAATATATAAATAATTTTTATATAACGTATGAAAATTTAATGTATAAAAATTTGTAAATATCATATATAAAATTTTAAATATTTATTATTGTAAATCCAACGCTCAAAAAAATGATCTTGCAACTTGAACAAAAATTTTCTAGGTGTAAAAAATTAACTGAAACTGATAAATTATTAGCAAATACTGTGATACTGCATATATTTTGCACTTAATCAATTTAAATGACAGAGACAGAATTTTTATATCTGTACTATTAGTGTAATTTAGACGGAAAATTTTTCCGCGATGCCTATGTTTAAGGCCTATTGTCAAGGACAATTATATTTGTAATTAACATTTGACAATGGGATCTAAATTTTCTAGAGGTATTGCTAGAATATTGCTGCTATAAATTCTATACGTGACAAACAATATTCTAGCAGATACAAAAAGTAGTAGATAAATTTTAATTGACACATCTAGAAATCTATCTACATTAGCAAAATATTTGTTTAAGTGAATAAAATTATAACGTAATATGCACCATAAATTTTCGAATACTTCACATTCTTTTTCTCAATAATATAATAATTTATAGCGTACCTTTTGTGATTGATAACCAAATAAACTTTTCAATCGAATCTGAAAAATTTATCATCTTCAGAAAAGCATCATACCACTAATCATATGTAATATGTGAGTGTCATGAAATGTAAGTAAGACTCGTATAGGATACAACTTGTATAATTACGTGCATATATGAATACGTACGATTCGAAAGCATACTTTTGCGCAAATGATGCATTTCTGAAAGCATGCATGCCGCCGAGAAAACAGGCGGGATTAGCATAGTTCGTATTCACGCTATGATTCCGAGTTCTACGTCGTTGTATATGTCTACGGTGAAAGCGAACATAAAGTGCAAAGGAAATTAACATAGATATCCATGCGCGTGTCACTGTATCCATTTGAAATTTTAGTCTGAATATATGTTTTTCGATTAACATAATCAAATCTCGTTTTGTGCTTTCTATATTATTTTTCACGAAACGACATACATTTAAAGTTCATTTCACTATAAATGCATCGGCAAAATTTATAGCGGAAAAAACACGTGCTGTTTCGCGATAATAGAGAGCAAAAAGCAAAATTTGATCATATATATATATATATATATATATATATATATATACATGTCAAAGAATTCTCTGTATATGTATATAATAATCAAGTTAAGTCAGGGCTGAAAATGTTAACGTTGAAAATCTGATACTGCATTCGGGCACGTGATCTCACACACGAATATCTTGCGCGATAACGTGCGTCGCGATGTGCACACAATGCTACTGCACACAGACTTATACAGGACCTAGTTCTCTTACGTATATATCCTCGTGCATGTCCTGCGCGTGGCACACAACCAATGAAAGGGATTAGCGCGAACGTTGTCCACGATTGCTCACACAGACCTCCACGTGTGAGAGCGACACGTGTACGCGCACGTACATTGAAATTGTAAGCGAGAGATGCCGTGCTGTAAGGCGGCGTTTTAGCGTGACACGATTTGTCACGCTCTAATCGCTGTTACGGGCGTAACATTCCATTCGTTGCACGCAAAACGCGATCCACGATGATAAATATATATTTTCAGCGAGATCTTTCGATTGCTCACATTGGGAACAGTACAGCTGAAAATAATTATACTTATTTCAGTTAGCATAATAATGAATAATAATAGTATTAATGAATTTGGCAGAATAATTTAAAAGTCAATAATACGAATCTAAATAATTAATATAATATTAAATAATATATCATTAGGTAATACAATATTAATATAATATTCATATTTAAACGCGAAACATTTTCTTTGGATATAAATGAATTTGCTGCCTCTATCAAAATGCGATGAGACAAAAGTAATTAAATAGAGGGAAGACAGACACATAAAATAAATTATAAAAAAATTTATCTCCAAATATCCAAAGTATCTATCTGATCCGCTAGCTCGCCGTCATTTTAATTATGTAAGTAAGCACTAAAGCGATTTGCGCACGTTAACGAGCCGGGAACGAAGAGGTAACGACGTGAGATAGTGTCTGGGCGTAAACAGACTTATCGATACCGAGAGTACTTCGATCGATCGCGCGTCCTCGCAGGCCCTGCGAAATCCCATGTAAGTGCATAATCCGCGAATACCTATCGGCCAATTACTGCGGATACCTCCGTCGCATGCTTCATGTTGGTATGCACTTGCTTCGATCACACGCCACTTCATCGCTCGGCATATTTGCATTTCTTGCTTTTCCGTAATTCCACGTTTTTATTCTAAAAACATCCACGGTCCTTGGAAACGTCAGTGTAAATCAAGATTAAACCGATTATGTCAGTCAAAATAATTCCCCGAAATAGATTTCCTTCATTAATCATTCTTATGATTTTAAATTGTTTTCCTTGTTGCGTCTGATAAAACACGATAATTTCGTGGTCATTATATTGTACGACGTTAATTATCGCGCTGCGCGTTTATTATCTTGAACATTATCGTTCACAATGTTATGTAAAATGCACTGTTATGTAAAAGCACTTTGTTTTTTACAATTTTTGAGAATATTTATGTGACTATTATTCAAGAAAAATTGCTTTTCTGTTTAAAGAAAAAAAAAAAAAAAGAAGAAACTTGTGATACTATTTTAAGAAATTCTAATTCTTCGGGAAAAAGCTAAAATCATTATTCATTTTATCAAAATCTTTTTTCGTTATCGATACGAAAAAAATTAATGTCGCTCCAGTGTAAAAAATAAATTTAAACTTTTCTTTTCGAATCGCATGAAAAGTAAGCTTCGAGTTTTGAATAAATGATGCTTATCGATTTATCTAAATCTAGAGTGTCGTTTCCGTTCCACCATCGGCCTCTATGTAAGCATAGTCGACCGCGACAACGTGAACCCATGGCTGCCACATAGCTTTACGCATTCCATTATTCGACGAAAGGGGACAGTGTCAAGCATGGGAGAGTGTAGCGCAACTTTAAAGCGCTTAACAAGATTCTGCGGTAAATGGTAAACGTCGATCGGCTTTGTGAGCCGCCGAACACTAATACGGTTTATCGTAAATTGTTTCTCGCGGGCTGTACCTCCCTCTCTCCACTAGGTTACGATGTAAAAACACGTTCGTGATTGCGATAGCCTCCCGTCTCTGCGAAACCACGATATGATTGGGAACAGCCCGTCATCCATTGGCTAACCAAACAGTTTGCGCGAACATGCATTAAGTGTAGTATTCATTTGACATATTTGTTTGTCGCCACAAGTGTAATTACATCATACTAATATTAACTTTCAGTCAAAGCAAATATCTAATCTAAAATTAAAAATTTTTTTTTCATTTATAAGTAAAAGCAAATAAATATTTATAATTTAATAGTACTATCAAAAATTAAAGGTAAATAGTGAATAAAAACGCACCAATGCATGCAAATTGCAAAATTCATATGCTAATATCGATATTAATATCTATGTATAATATAAGTATTTTTTTCGATAACTTACTTAGAAAATAAGCTCAACAAAAAATATTAATAATAAAAAATGATAAAAAAATATCAATGATAAAAACACATTATGTAATTGACATTAATTTAGTTAATCGTCAATTTCCGTTTCGATGATAAGAACGAACATAATGGTAAGGGGAAATTTATCAAAATAAATCTATGTATACAAGTGTGTGTGTGTGTGATTAATGATACAAACACAAACACAGTTACCGTTTTCTTACTATAATCTCTTTAACTCGTAGTCACACACATTCAATTCAATTATGTGTCTCCCGCTGGGTGTGTTTGAAGAGCCAATACGACAAAATCCACCGATTACTTTCTTCATCCGGATTCAAGCAGATTAATTTCATATGACTTTAAAAATCCAATCTGTTTAATCTGTGAATTTATCATAATTTTATAAGCATTATATCAAATCGGAATCATCTACTAACGAATAATTTTATGCGGGAATCTATATATCGGGTGTCTTCAAATGCAAGGTAGAATATCTATATTATTCACTCAACACAGATGTAACTATGATTTCAGAAATAAACATAATTAAACATAATTTTTTTCTTAATAAATACAAATAAAAAATTTTTATTTAAAAGAAATGTGTTTAAGGAAAACTATTAGTCTTGAAAAGAGAATATTGGTATATTTCTAAGATTAATAATTAATTACCTAATCATGAACATTTAGTCAAAAGTTTTTACAAAAAAATTTTAACTTAAATATCAAAATATTTATTAAATTACTCACAATTTATTAAACATTGCATATGAAATCATATTCTCGTGTGTATTAGACGAAATCAGTTAAATGAATCAATGAATGATTGAGAGATAGAAATAAAAATTCGTGCTTTTCACACAAAAAGTATCTAATGTAAATCGAAAATCCAGCGAATTCTGTGAATTTTCTCTCCACATTTTTCGATTTTTTTTTTCAATTATAGAGTTAGGTTAGAGTTAGAAAAACTTTTGAAATTAATTGAAAGCAGAAATCTTTTTTTATCTTTACTTGTGAATATATCCAATCTAGCATTACATTATTAAGAAGAGTTTATTGATTGTTGTTGAGTTAAATAAAAATTAAAATCATACACGTATATTTCACTTACAATTAAACTATAATTATAAATTAAAAACTATCGGTCAACCCACATATATATTATATTTACATTATATGCCAAATAATAATATAAAATTTATTGCGTTAATGCGATATTTATAATAAAATGTTCAGTGTTTTAAAAACAGAAATATTTCGTATGACACACCGAAAATTCTAAAACACTCGGTACACGCGTTGATCCAGATAATGGCGATAAGGCGTATTCAGACGTAAGTGTGTTTTCTCGAGGGTGCCAAAGTTCTCGCGGAAAGCGGCATGAGGGTGAATTCTAAGCGAGTTTCAAGAGACAGGATTGTCAGATGTGGGAAACCACTCGAGGAAGAGAGCTTCAGCTGGCGCTAATCACAGAATCACCTTTTATGCACGAATCAAGACCAGCGCCGTACTTGCATTTGCATTTTTATTACGATATCGTTCAATCTCCTACATCAGTGACGTTCCAAAATCATTGAATATTACTGGAAGAAATTAATATTAATTATAGAATTTTTATCAAATTTACAAAACTGACAAAGATATATTTTTGTGATAAAACAATAATTTAATTTTTCAAGTCTCATTTCTATTATAAACGTAACATTCTATTTATTATGTTACGTTTTTGCATGTACTATAGTAAAAGGAAAAATTATTCTTTAATAATTTTATCTCTGCAGTTTTCTTCTCATAATCCTATTGTAAGCAAATTAAGCATAAAGTTTTTGAAAATATTGTCGGCTGTGAATTATAATATGCAATTCAAAAAATTAAAATAAGACATTTTATTACCTGGCCCCAGAAGGAGCAACAGTACTAACAATAAGATCGTACTTCAATGTAAAGGGTTTATAACGGTCAACTTTATACCGTATGGAGCACCTCTTGAGACGACCTAATAAACCGAATGCTGCCCTTTGCGTTATGCAATCGCTTTTAAGGATGCCCGCCCAAAAGCTCTGCTCGTTGCAGAAGAGCTTCTGGATATGACGCTCTGTGAAAATCCATAGTTTGTCTGGAGACAAATACCAGTGGGTTCTTCAAGGGATGCTTCTCGAGAAATGAAAAGTTGGTATAAAAACATCTTACTAATAAACTTGCATTTAATAACTTGCATAATAACAAAATAAAGTAAAAAGGGCTCTTTTAGAAAACTTTGCTAAATTTTTATAAAGCTTCTTTTGTATACAAAAGAATAAAATAAAAACTGTATTATTCCGATAGTATAGATAAACATGAAAAGTGCGTCTTTTCATGTGTCTTGTAATACTACAATACATTATTAAACAATACAATGATAATTTTAATTAAACGATTAAAAATAATTCGGAACAGTTTAAAATATCTTTCATATTTTTTTATCTGTTTTTTATCTGTTTAATAATTGCGCGACTTAATAATTGAGAAAAAACATGTAAAGAATATATGATGAAAAAAAAAATTTCAAAATGACAGCGTAATCAAAAATTTGAAAGACCGGGAAGAAAGAGAGTTCGTTGAAATTCGTAGGATAAAACAAACCAAGGATCAAGGATAACAGTCTACCCAGCGCGGTTGAAGATGAAACAGGAGAAAGAGGCACAATCACGCTTCCTTATTTCGCTCCGCTTCTTTTATTGGTAGCGCTGAATAGGACCAGATGATGAGTTTTCCCTTATTTGTTTTCGTCCAATAAGCGAAAAAACACGTACGACTTTGCTACCCCTACCCTCCATTTTGTCGTTTACCGAAAGAGGCCCCCAAAGACCTGTCCTACAGAGTGAAACGAGCCACCTGAACTCCTTGCAACAATCACGCCAACGATCCAGAATCTCGATCCGGACTACGGTCGAATGGCGAACCACGCCTTTACCTCGAATGAACGGTTTCGATATGAAACATTACGAGGTGGACACTAGATGTCGATATCACGAGCGAGTATCCTCGCAAGACCAATAACAGCTTTCCCAAATGTTTATTTCATCTCATGAAATTTCCATGTACTCCCAGGAAAATTGAAGTACAGAGAACAAAAATTATTATTGTGAAAGAGTAAAATTCTGGAAAAAAAATATCGATACAAGAATGACGAGCTGTATCTTCCATATATGTACGGTATAAAATATAATGTTACAAAATGAATTAATAAACGAATGAATAAAAATAAATACTGGCAACGAGATATAAACGAATGAATAAAAATAAATACTGGCAACGAGATGACGTTATAACAACTTGTGAAATACACATATACACACATGATATTATATATACAACATTTTTTTTTCACTTTGTCGCAAATTTTTTTTTTTATTTATTCTATTATATCCAAGGCATTCACCGATGCGAAAAATTAGAGCTCACGCTGTTTTCTAGAGAGACGACGACTGATACCGATTCTAAAATTTCCCAGGTGACATTAACACGATATATAATATTGTTAACTCGGTCTGAACTTTTTATTATGCGCACGAGCATCAAACCGCACTTTTTTCACGTATATATATATATATATATATATATATATATATATAATCCACCCACTTGAAAAATAAATAGCCTGCTTGGTGCGCGACAGAATCTCCGAAAATTAAAGGCGTGCCGCAGAAATATTTCTTAATTATTTCTCACGATCGTGTGGATAACCCAACTGAGAGATAAGTGAAACAGATCGCAATTGCGGTCTATCTTTATTAGGCGGATTAACGCGCGCGATTCCGTGCCAGCCGGCTCGACCACATGCAACCTTGTTTCGGGACCATTGCTTTAATTAATTTTTACATCAAGGCCTCTAAAATAGATCGCTGCTCGTACACCCGTACGTCTCTTCCGCGCAAAGTCTGAATTTTCTTGATACAAATCGATACGATAATTTTGATGCACACATTCCTGACACAATATTAATGAGAAATCTACTAAATAATGCAGTGATTTATACAGTATTAATTCATGATAAAGTCAATTTGTTCCACTATTAATTAAAACGTAATAAATACGGAAAGCATGAAAAACAAATTTGCAATTAAATTGCGCTCTCTTTCTCTCTTTCCATTTCATACAATTAGAAAAAAATCAGTTATATACAAGTGTAATTGTCACATCAGGTTTCATATCAGGCTTTAGCAGAGCTTATTCACGCCTATAAACGTCTAAATTATATCGACTTAAGAATCCAATGCAAATATTTATGACGTATAATGCAACGATTATATTCTAATGCAGCCTATAATTGGATATGCATAATTGTTTCAAATTGATAAACAGACTTTAGTCGATTGCCGACAAGTTTGCAGTGCGTAAATTCATTGACGTTGGAAACATACGGAGTAAAGTCTATAAAGCGTATACGCAACTCTCATAAATTATATTTTTCATTTAGATTATATTACGTTGAATAAAAAGGTAAGCGTATTATATTATATTTTATATATGTATAATATTCTTGTAAAAAACTTCCGCATTGAATAAAATGAAAATTATATACATAGTGCGTACAAATGAGTATTGTTAAATACGAAATTCCGAAAAAACAACGCCCCGAAGTTAAATATAAATGCTCGATTAAATCCTCATCCAAACTAAATTGCTCGATATTGACCATCACGCATCAGTAATTACATAACACATTAGACAGAAGCCATAATTTCAATTATGCAATGCACAGAGCAATGCGATAATTCAAATAACATGCAACGGCATAATGTAACAAATTCATGATTAATGCATCAAAACTCACGATGCGTACATCGATGTGAAACCACTTAACAAATTTGCCGATACAATATAGTTATGATCGAAAAATAACATCTGTTTGCTTCTCTTGGCCATTTTGCTGTATCACGATACGAAAGAATTATATTAATCGGATTAATAGCCACACATAAATTATAATTATATATTTCAATATGTCACTAGTTTTCTTTTATTATTTGAAATCTGACTACTGTAAAAATATACAAGTATGAGAGTGAATGTAAATTTTTTTTTTAACTTTTTACAACATTTTTTAAAACGTATCAATTTTTTAATTACATTTTTACAAAATTAACTCCATAGGTACTTATTAAAAATATAACTCATTACGTTCGTATGCACGTTAATTATTTTCGCATAATATCTCGACGAGAGGAAGAAATCAAATAAATGACGTTTTTAGATGTATTAAACTGTTCGATGTACATGATAACGTAACCATTTGTGTGATAACATTATACGTGTATTGATATTCGGCGGCTAGAAGAGTCTATTCTGGAATAAGATGCGCGACATTCCTAGTAGCTCTCTGGCAGCGGCGAGTAGAGATCTGGGATTCGGCTCTGCAGGTATCCGACAAATGTAACGCCCGGTTAAAAATGTAGTTTAGCGCTTTTTGTTCGGCCCTTTCTCTCTCCCAGCCGACCCTCTTCTCGTACAGCTGTGTCGGGATTCCATCGTCGCCGGGATCGGTTCGTCACGGGAGAGAGACCGAAGGAAGGTCGGAGTAAAGAGCGAAGAAAGAGTGGGCAAGTTGAAGCAAGAAGGAAAAAAGGATCCTCGCGCGGGGAGCGGGGTGGAAGCGGGGTTGGGAGAGGCCGCGATATGCCGCAAGAAGCTCAACAATGCGGGGCCGAGAAGCACTCTGTCTCTCTTTTTCTCTCTCTCTCTTTCACTCTTTCTTTCGCATCAAGCTATCCTTAGGGTAATTCGCGGGTTGGGGATCACAGCCAGAGTACAGATAATTATCTTAGTTCCATGTTTAATAGACGCCCGGTATTTCGGATTGGCCCTAATGACGGCGTTTACTGAATTTATGTCCTCTTGCTGCGCGGCAACTTCTCTCTCCCTCTCTCTCTCTCTCTCTATGTTTTTTTCCTTTTGTTTATCTCTTCCTTTTCTTTTTTCTTTCTTTCTCCACATTATCTTATACGAAATTATCTCTGTCTCCCTTCTGTCTTACCAGACGAGGGGCTTGAGCCGTCTCCCTCTCCCTTCCGATAAGTCGCGACGAAGCAAGCTATCTTTCTTCATCCTGTCGTTCCTGGCATCGCGAAGGTTTCTTTCGCTTTGATGTATGTTCAATTATCCGTTCACGTGGCACCGGTTCGCAGCGAGTTTAGGGACCGTATATAGGACCGAGGACTCCTCCCCTCTCCTATATCGCGATCGAATGGGAAGAGAAAGACATTTATTATAGTGACCGCGCGAGAGACGGTCTGTCCTTGCGAGAAGAATCTAAAAAAGGATAATCCAGCACCGCGATAATATGTGTCCTCCGGCTGCCGTTGGCCGATCTACTCGGTGCACGGTATGCGATTCGTAGGTGCAGCGAGCGCGGAAAAAGTGACGCTGAAACAAAGGGATGGGCGAGGTAATTCGTTCGCGATGTAAGAAAATGCGCGGCAAAGAATGGAGGAGAAACCGACCGAAAGAACCCGAGAGGGAGGGAGGGGATCGCTTGTTATCGGAATTTTAACAACGGCCTCGTAAATGATCGATGAATGTCCGACCTTATGACTTTTTAGGGATTCGATTATGAGAGGGGTAAATATTCCAATACCATTACGTACAAATCAGAACAGGCTGCCTTTACCTTCATTAGTCTCGCTCGAGGCGCTTCGACATCTTGGCAGGAATGTTCAGCTTGCTTATCGCCAAACTTGAACTTGTTTAATAAAGCTGCCGGGAGTTCGAATCGATTCGACGGACTAAAAACGACGACGCGACGCACGGAAGTCAAGGTACAATCAAAATACAAACAGTCCAAGTAATTCCTCGCGTATATCCCTCAACGCGACGGATATTAAATAACCTGATGATTATTTAATATCCGTCGAATTTTACAATTTAAAAATATTAGTGGAATGTCAACTTTATAGGTTTTTATGTGATAAAAATGTAAAATGTGCTAAAAGGATATCCCTCGATATTTAACAGAATAATTACATATTTATTTTCACAACGATCATTGTATAACTGAATACAGTCTGATTGTCACACGCTTAAATGCGACTCTGTCGACAAAACGGGCGATAAGAGGAACGAGTCGCGCTTAACGTCGGCATTGAAAGACGCGGAGGTAGTCTCGCGGATAACTCGAGGAGGTAGGAAAACCGAGAGCAATGGCCCATTCGAGAAACGATATTGCCGTCACCGCGGGCTGAATGGTTAAGTATAAATTTCCCAGTCAGCAATCCAACGTAATGCTTGCGCGCCGGACCCGCGGAGAAGGATCGTACTGGAATGCAAAACAGACGTTTGAAATTCCGCGGCCGTGCAGCTACACCGGGCGCTATTGCGGAAGGAGATCGCTATTTAGTGTAGCCCTTATTTAGTGCTTTCTCTTCAATTTCAAACACGAAATCACGGTAAAAAACGGGATGATATTATTTTAAAATTAATAATAACTTTGAGACGCTTGCGCTCAATTTATCATACGCGTCTTCCGTTTAATTTTTAATAATAATATCTATATAATATACACTATGCAAAAAATTAAAGAGCCACTTTCTTCCATATATAAAAAAAAAAAAAAACAATTTTCAAGTAGTTGTAACTGTCTTAAAAATAATCGGGGTAAGATCAATAAAAAAGCATTTCAAAGCTTGAAATGCTTTTTTATTGATCAAAGTTTCTGGTTTTAGAATCTTTAAATGAATTTCAATTCTTCCTATTTGTTTTACAAAATTACACTGTAAAAAAGCGACGTTTGTCATTTGAATACATTTTTCAAAAGTTCGTTCAAGAATACCGAATTAAAAAAAAATGTAGCACGATTTCATTAGTTGTATGTTAAAGAGCAGAGTTTTAACTTTAATTTCTTTTCTTAACGAATGTTCTGTGATTTTTTTCGAGAGATTCATTATTAAAGCAAAATCGAGCTATTGACATTTATAACTAGTGAAAAAATGATCGTACAATAATCATTAATTTAAATTTTTAAAATGTATAAAAAAAAACACGTAACACTTCGGCCTTTTGTACGAGTAACTGGAATGGTTTTTACTTATAAATGTAAAATTCATGAAAATTTTAGCGTTTTTTTCATTAACTTTCATTTTAAATAAAAAGATATAAAAATGCAATTTTTACTTGATTTTTAAGTAATAATTACGTTTTAAAAATGAATAATGATTTAAAAAACGACAGAAGCATTTTCAAGTGCTAATTTTTCTCTTTAAATTGCTTTTTTAATGATTCTTGTATCATCATTTTTTCACTAGTTCACTAAGCGTTCAAAGTCAATAGTTCGATTTTGTTTTAATAATGAATATCTCGGCGAAAAAAAATCACAGAACATTTGTAAAAAAAAGAAATTAAAGTTAAAACTCTGCTTTTTAACACTCAATTAGGAAAATCGTGCTAGGATTTTTCTTTAATTCAGTATTCTTCGACGAACTTTTGAAAAATTTATTCAATCGACGGATATCGCTTTTATACAATGTAATTTTTGTAACGAATAAAAAGAATTGAAATTCATTTAAAGATTCTAAAACTAGAAACTTCAAGCTTTAAAACGCGTTTTTGCGTTATTCCAATTATTTTTAAGATAGTTGCAACTACTTGAAAATTGGCCTTTTTTTTATATAGAAGAAAGTGGCCCTTTACTTTTTTTGCATAGTGTATAATAACATAATATATTTACATACATACGCACACATATACGTAACAGAGAAAATTTTTTTATAAAAATATACGATATATATAATTCATTTTTTCTTTGTTTTATGCAATTTTCATAATCAATGTTGCATAACTATTATATATTTAACATAAATTTTATTATGGTCATTTTCTTCGTTGCTTTAATTAAATCAAAGAGTAATAGCTCTGCTCGTTATTAATTTATTCGCATATTTACTTAATTTACATGACGTTCAACATACTCGGATCATCGTTAATACATTATTATAGGATGGTTATAGCCTTAGACATCATTATCAACTCTTCTTCTGAAATAACCGCGATCGCAAAAATACGCTAGTCATGACGCGAGCGGTTCCCGTCATTCTCGATGCGCCTCCGGCGAAGCTTCTAAACACGAAATCACGTATCTATCCACGGCGTGCGATCATGAGCGAGAGAGTCTTGAAAAAATGGCTGTTGAATAGGAGGAACGGGGTGTCAAGGGTTAAGGAATAAGTCCGGCACGACACACCAAGACCCCGAGATCGCCGGGCATGAGTGGGCAGTACCGGTGAACGATCGTCACGACTGTCCCGAGGATACGCTCGCGTGCAAATCCTCCGTTCGGCGGACATCGCACGAGGACGCAGAATCTGGTAATTAACGAAGCTATTGCGATTACAATCTGGCGCACGAGTCGCCGCGAGCGTAAGCTCCGTCGTCGTTGTCACGGAAAATACGAGGTGAGCGAATAGAGGAGGGGAGAAAAGAGAGGGAAGAAGGAGGCGCGGCATGCCGAGAATATTAATGCGGCATCCCTCATTGTCTCTCAGGATTCGCGCGTTTCCCGACGCTCGACGCTGTCATCCATCCCTCTCGAAACGTGCCGCCAAGTTGCTCCGCAATCGTGTCACTACTACCGTCATTCTCGCGACAATTCTGGAATGGATGCTCCAGACTGCACCGATTTAACATGAATGGATGCAATTTTCGTTCGAAACTGTATAATAATAACTGAATATTAAGCGTAGTTTTGAATTCAACTCATGATGTAATTATTAACAAATGATCTTCATTAATAAATTGATAATTATTATTCATTAATTTTTATTGCTATTTTTTTAGATAAATAAATATAATCATCATGATAATAAATATCGAGGGAAAAAATGTGTCCTATAAACAAGCACGCTTTGTTATCATCGTTTGTCCGTTTAAGGAATACGGTAAATTGAAAACTCGTTTATCTCCCAGGTGGAGTTTAACTTTGGTCGATAATAAATCCCAAGGTGTGTAAGAGTTAGAAACTACTTCTCATTAACACTACCTACCGCATCGTTCGAGGGTTGGAGGGTTGGAGGGAGGCTAGGCGCGTTAAGTACACCGATTGAACAGGTTTCTTCTCTCGTGATCGAACACGAGACTCGAGGTTCGGAGTCAGACAGGTGTCATTCTAACGGATGAAAAACAGAGGATGTAGCTGAAGAAAAAAAGACACGCGAAACAGAGACGGAGAAGAACAGAAAGAGAGAGAGAGAGAGAGAGAGAGAGAGAGAGAGAGAGAGAGAGAGAGAGAGAGAGAGAGAGAGAGAGAGAGAGCGAGAGAGAGGCGACCTTTCGAAGACTCGGCAAATCTCCAGGGCGTACACGCCTTTCTCTCTTTTTCTCTCACTTTTTCTACGGCGGAAGGCGACGACAGAGATCGAGCCTCGTGGAGCATGTATGTCCTTAAACACTAATGAACGCCCTTTAGAATCGTAGCCGCGGCTCTCTCGGGAATGCGTCGATGCATTCACCACGTGCACCATATCCAGACGACGAACGAGTACTCGTGTCCTACGGCACTCGGCGTTAACGGCCTTCAGTATGTACCTTTTTGAATATCACTATGTTGTACAAACGTTCATTTTCAAATTTAGCTAAATAAAATGCATACGTAATGATTGAATATCTCTCTTGTCGAATAATGCTGATATTATTAGAAAATACTGCGTCTCGTAACGTTGTAAATAATTATTTAAGACAAGACATGATGATTGATGACGTTCTTGTATATGTGTATGAATAAAAATTGTGCAGAAACTTTTTTTTAGATAAACGTAGTGAATACGTCTTTAAAAGAGCAGTATTTTCTACGTTAATGGAATTTTCTCTTAATGATGCTTACGTAAAGTAGCAAGGACACGTAAATTAACAGATTATATTATTCTCGAATATTCTCGAGTGTAATAAGCATTGCAGCGTACACTCTAATGCAAATCTCGAAGTCCTTACTACGCGGATCTCATTACTCGCACTTATTTTCCATTGCTGCGTTCGCACCAACAGCTCTGAGGCTTCTCAACAGTGCCCAAAGCAATGAATCAAAATTTGGTAGCATATTTCCGTCGTTCCATCAACGGTAACACAAACCGCGTACTGTACGAGATCCGCTTTTGCGACGAAGCTTCCACGAACTCGAAAGGCAAAAATTGAATTATGTATGAACCCACGTAAAATCAGAAATGCTATCAATCTTACCATCAATATACATATATCATATATAACATGCAGTATCCTTACTTCTTACGTAAGACGTAAGACGACATTATTTATTTTTTATCTTTATTTCAGAAAAGTCCTTATGTCAAAGTCTAAGTATAAAAAATATATCGATAAATTAATATTACATTCAAAATAATGATCTTGCAACTTCAATAAAAATTTTCTAGGCGTAAAAAATTAACTGAAACAGATAAATTATTAGCAAATACTGTGATACTGCATATATTTTGCACTTAATCAATTTAAATGACAGAGACAGAATTTATATCTGTACTATTAGTGTAATTTAGACGAAAAATTTGTCCGCGATGCCTATCTTTAAGGCCTATTGTCAAGGACAATTATATTTGTAATTAACATTTGGCAATGGGATCTAAATTTTCTAGAGGTATTGCTAGAATATTGCTGCTATAAATTCTATACGTGACAAATAATATTCCAACAGATACAAAAAGTAGCGATAAATTTTAATTGACACATCTAGAAATCTATCTACATTAGCAAAATATTTTTGTGAGTAATATTCATAAAATATAGCATTATTTAACATTAAATGCAATATTGGCTTAGGAATAAAGAATAAAAAGGAATGATTTACTATTAGCGAAATAACGCGTACATTATGTCTCCATCAAATTCTTATGATATTTTCTTCTATATCACCGTTATTTTCTAAATTACATGAAATCATAAATGAATTAACGATATCATGAATTTTTTATAAAGAGAGCAAGAATTTTTTTTATCTTTCTTCTGTTATTTTTTTTATTTTATTTCTCAAGTCCTTAGATATCTCATTATATAAATATCGTAATTTTGCATTTGATAACACTCGACACGCTTATATAATATTTCAGTAAAAATATCTTTGTTTATAATTTGAAATATTACAAATTTTATTCGTTAATCGCACATATTACTGTGTGATAGAATAATGAACAAACAATATCCAACAGATACAAAAAGTAGCAATAACTTTTAATTGAGACATCTAGAAATCTATCTACATGAGCAGAATATTTTTTTGGGTGTATACGCATAAAATCGGACATACTTTTCTCGTTATACAAAAGAAATTACACAATTGCGAGCGTTCTTTTACGAATCGAAGAGTACATGTCACGCATCCATATTTAACGAGAAAAACACTCATACGACATTAATTTTCGCATAATGGTCTAGCGAAATTTCAGCGACGACTCTCGTGTCATCCGGCCAATATTCGGGATAGGCTGACGAATGTAAAGGACTGGTGCGTCGAACACGGGCCGTCAGGTTCAGGAAAGTAGGTGAGAGGACTTTTGGGATTAAGCCATTTTTCCGGTACGTGACTTTGTGGATCGATCGAGGAAGACAGCAACGGGGGAAAGCCCGTCTTCGCGAAACGCCCGACATACTTCTTCCGGAACGTCGTCGCGTTATTACCGTGATACGATATACTTTAAAGCAGGAAATTGCTTTTATCTTTACGACCTGGTGCTTACACTTCCATGGCCAGAAGGACCAAACAAATCGATACAAACAAATTTATATAAATTTTATATCACTTTGCTCTTATTATTCGAACATTCGATTCTCCATTTCTAATCATCGATCGAATAAAACGTCAAATTACTGAAATTACTGAATCGGATTTCTAATTCTTTGATTTTAAAAATGAAGAGCTTTTCGTTTCGAATTCCTATCACGTCGTCAACGGTTAATAAAAATTCTTTTAACTATCTATAACTATCTATAACTGTAGATCTAATAAACTGGATCCCTTGGAACCGCCGTCTGGCCACTGCCGAAGTTTCTCACGTTTCCACTACATTACACGAATTCTAGAAGAAGATAATGCAATGCTCCGCCGCGTCGCTAAGTTAATGTCGATTCACATCTCTCTTTTCCGTTCATTAGCTCTATATTTTTCTATACGATTATATAAAAATGTAAGAGCACCACTAAAGGACTGATAATAATGCCCGGGACAGAATAATCTCTCTTCTAAACATAACCAAGGAAAGAATAACAGCCTGGAGAAAAAAGAAAAATCTAGTCGTAAGACAACATATTTTGCTATCATAATTTTCGTAAAGAAATTATACTTTCTATAAATGTGGCAGAAATTAAATTCTTTAAAATAAGAGTTAATATTAATATATGTTAATAATCTTTAGTAGTAGGCAATTTGTTGTTTAAATATTTGTATTAACTTTGATGAAAAAAAGCAAGATAACATTACTATTGTGGAAATATTTGATTTATAAAATACACGAAAAATATCGAGATATATCAAAATATATATATATATATATATACGCACACACACACACACACACACACACATATATATCTATAAATATTGTTTTTTCTGTTCTCTGTGTTATATTTGAATTGTAAAGTTCGGGAAATAATTGGACGCAATGTTTTTTTTGCCTCGGTGAATTAGTGGTTTTTTTTTTATTTTGAAAAAAAATATAGCTAAAGCAAAGATAAACAAAGTAAATTAACTTGTTAGAATGTTCAAAAGTGATGAGTACAACGATACTCATTATAGTCAGGAAATAACAAAAAGTAAATTGCTATTCTGCCTGTCTCATAAATTCGAGCAAATACTCTAATTATGCTGAATCCTTCTTACTGAAATCTCTACAAGAAAGAGAGATTTTCTCTCGTGTTTTGCGCGCGCGTACCGTCTACAAAATAAACTTTTTAATTATTAACTTTGATTTAATTTCTAATTAGTAACTTATCAACTTATGTAATTGAAATCAGATCCGATAATAAATATTAGATCTCACAATCGTGTAATCTAGTGAAAGTACATTTTGTAACAAAGATTAGTTTGAGTTTTTAAACATAGAAAAAGAGAAAGAGAGAAAAAAAAGAAGAGAATATAGATATAATAAATTGAATTCGAGAAAGAAATTAAAAATTATCGGAGAATAAAATATAAATGAGATTTTCACATCTATTGAATTTTTCTTTTGTTCCCTGAAGTTCCTCTTCTTCTGCATTTTACGATAAAGCACGCATTCGAAGACAGAGGAGGATTTGCAAAGGAGCACTCAAGCTCCGACTCTACTTCTGATCTACTTAAGATTTTCCGCTGTCAAACCTCATCGTGAGATATCGAGCCTATTGTCTTGTGATATGCGACGGACATTGAAGTAGCTTGTTAATAGGTCGCGTTGCAGAGGCAAGCTACAGTGTCATGTAAATTTTTCTTACATGTTAAATAGAAATGAACAAATAAGACTGTTATTAGGGCTCAATCAATATTCCGCATATTTATAATTTGCCTAATAATTTTTCATTATTAGTTAATACAAAATAAATAACATTTAAAAAATCAGAAAGATTAATATTCACTTTTTTTAAATATATAAAATAAGTTTAAAAGACTAATAATAAAGCATTTATATATTAAAGAATATTATAATTGGACAAAATAAAATATTAATCATTCGGCGTCGTGGCGAAAGAAATACTTATTGTAATAAAATGTTTCGCTCAAAAAGTTCCGCGAGAGGCGAACTTGCATAAAATTCATCCGGACTCCGTCGCCTACGTCTACTTACTTTGCTAAAGACGTTCTTACTTATATCGCTACAATTCAACAAAGAAAGCAGTCTCTCTTTCTCTCTCTCTCTCTCTTTTTCCACTCTCACCTTGGCCGGATTTCTTTCTAGCTTTGCAGAGACGAGTTTTTCCCGGTTCTGGTTCGTAATTGCATTTCCACGAAATCACAAGACTCGCATTATTATCGCCAAGGATTTCCACGCCGGCCCGTAATCGAAACGGGAACAACCCCATCCTCTCCACCACTGTTCTGGAGTCTCGCCTAAATCAAGGCAATTCTCGAAAGAAAGCCGACAGAGTTGAGTCGACGCGAGCGAAACGCCCGTCTCGACGAGATATTAGCCCTTGACGGCTGAGACTCAATTTCCGGATTGCTCGATAAAGCAGATAACCTGTTCTTGCCTCGAGGCAAGAATCGCCTTGACGGTCCAATGTCTGCTTACTCATGCCTTCCGCTCGAGTGTATTCTGATGTTGCCAACAGGGTTCGATATGCGGGGTGATATTGCGTGCACTTCCGCTTAGCGAAAATTTAATTGAACTATTGTACTCTCATAACTAACTTCTCAATTCACAAAGAATTAAATTGAAATTAAATTTCGCTTGATTATAACGAGATTGAGATGAAAAAATAAAAGTAAGATTTTATCTTCTATTTTGTTTGATAAAAACAGTGATTTCTGCTCTCTAAACTCTCTGTATACATATCGCGTTAGACGCTTATTTTCTACAACAACGGCATAATTTTTGCAAAAGGAGTAGCCTGTCAAGTGAGGGAGAACGAGACGAAAGTTACGACCGTAGAGAGAATGCTTAGGCGCGCCTTCTCCAGGAGAAACTCCGGTATGCGCCCCTCGACGGGGTTACCGCGGGGGTCACGTCGCAGTCTTACTCCGTCCGCTTTCGGTCGCCATTTGTCACAGTGACGTTTGCAAGCACGCCCGCTCGCGGCTGGTGTCGCGCTACGTGCGAAGTAATCACGCGAGAAGACGTAAAACGCATTCGTCAACCTGGCAAGGACTTCCGCGCGAAATCCTCGCGACCAGACGAATGTCGTGACGCGCTCCATCTCCGGTCCGTTATCCCTCCGCCGAGCGCGTGATAAAAGTGTCTCTCAATATTAGAGATGATAAATAAATCACCCCAAAATGAACTCGCCTCTCTCGATGTAAAGAGCGAGACCGTGTCTCCTGATTTCTGATATGACAAACTGAGGACAAAGTCGGGTGCGATTATAAATAAAAGTTAAATTTTAATTTAATCGAACATAAATCAAATAGCATTTCCAAGTATTAAAATTTATTAATCTCGTTAAGAAAATGAATAAATTTATTATAGATGTAAAAATCACAACACCAACAAAATTGACGGTATCAATTCTCTTCGTTGATTTGTGAGAAATTAGTATGTGCAAAGTGTATTAGTAGCATGTGTATAAGTAGTTAATAGAAGCAAAATCGATGTTACATCTATTGCCAAAGTTTCTAATCTTGGTAAAGCTCTTCCGTTAATCCGAAATACCTATTACAGATATCTTTAAATTAATCTCTTCGTAGAGGATCAACCATCTTTTGACATTTCAGCATTTACCATTCCGTTAGGTAAAAAATCAATATTAATAGATTGTAGCAATCTAATTTTGTAATATGTATATACAAAATATGTCAAGAAACGTTTTCACCGTTTGGTTGATAATTTAATCTTTAATCTTCGTCTTAATAAAAGAGGAAACGAATCACGATGAAATGCTTTGATTTTACAACGCAAAGGGAAATAATTTAAGAAGCGAAAAATTCTTGCGAGGAGAAATTTCTTCATTTTACGAAGTGATAGCGCGCGGGGGAACAGGCTGCCGCTCAAAATTGAGTAATCAAGAAAGACGCTGACCAGGCGCAGATGTGTCAAACATTCTAGTTCATTCTTTTCGGACCGCGGGTGCACGGACTGAGGCTTTCTGCTTCTCGAGCGAATGCCGAAAACTCGATCCACCAGCGAGGAACGTATCTCACCGGTAGGGGAAACAGCCGGTATACGTGCGAGAATGTTCAAAGTACCTTTGACGAAGGCGCCGACCGTTTCGACCGTACGTCAGTTGGTTCGTGATTCAAGACGACATTTAGCCCGAATCTTTATACAGGAATCGGCGGTCGTTGGCCTTATTCTTACTCTCGAGCAGGCATCTTGTAATTTCTTGTATTCGCGAAGCCGATCGTCCCCAGCTTCCACGGACATCGAGGGAATGTGCGACGCGACGTAGTTCTTCTATTCGCGCGCAAAGAACACGATGTTTCAAGCTCAAACGCTGCGAACGATGCGTGTGACAATGACCGAAAAAACGTCGCGAAAACCATTTACCAAACTCGAGAATGTGCATATTTCAGCGTTCGATCATTGGGCAATATTCTAAAATTTGCCGTGTCAGGAGTATTTGCGTTCATTTTTTATGCTGAAATAATTTTTTTTTTTTTAACAGTATAATTGTTCCGCGAACAGAACCATCATTTATATCTCTCACGAGTACAGTTTATAATCCTTTCTACCTCTCGACTAGTTCTATTAAGCTCGCGTACCATCGTGGCAATTCAAACCTATCGCAAAGTCAAATATTGGAATATTAATGCGCTGAATTCTATGCTAATATATTCAATGGTAAGCATACAATTTCGCTCTATTTTAAAATAATATAAAAGATATTTTATAAACAACACTACAAGTCAGTTATTTATAAAAAAAAATCAACATACAAATTTCGATATAAAAAAATTATTACTTTCACGAGTTTTTCGTGCATCAAATCTCTTTCAATCTGCTTCTTCTTAATGTCATCTATTTTAAATATTTAAAAATTTGCAAAGCATACTATAGAACGGAATTTTGCAAAATTTGACATAATCGTAAATTTGAAATCGATTGAGTATAAATCTTATACTAAACATCTTATTTCTTATGACGGCAACCAAAATCGCAGTTTAAGAGACTTGCTGCTTTCATGCGATACTGTCTTAAGTAATAATTTCTATGTGAGCGAATCTAATGAACCGAATTATATCTCCGTGTCGATGCGTTGCACAAATAAAGCTAATAAGATTCGGTTCATAAGACAGGGTTCGCGCAATGCATGGCAAATGAACCGAGGCTCCAATAAGTGTGTTCTAAGCCACAGATTGTGGTTCTATACGACCGAAAGATCTCTTGGAGAAGCTGGAGGTTCCAGGGTACGAAACACCCAAGAGTGAACATCTCGCATCTCTGTAACTTAACCCTTACGAAGCTCTAGGATTACTTGTGTGTGTGTGTATGTGTGTGATAGAACCTCTATAATCCAATAACCATCAACCAACCTGGCATCCTTCTCGCCTGCGGACAGACCTTTACCGATTCAAGTATCAGGATCCTCGTTCTTCCTACTCTGCTTCCTGTTGACTGTCTATTCTCTTAATTATTACATTGCTTTTATTTCATTTACTCTTATATTATTTATCTTATACATTAATAAATTTATTTATTTATTTATTATATATATATAATAAATCGATTAAATAAAAAACGATAAAATATTGAAGCTACACACACACACATATATACATATATGTATATTTGCGGGGCATTCGAAATCTTATCGTAAGCGTTGCAATTTTGGTGATGATTTATTGAATAAATCGCCCTGTATTCTCGACCTCGTTCTTCAATTTCCTCGGCTTTTCTCATCGCTGTCCCATAACGTCATAATTCCCTGTTGCACATTTGCTCAATAGTTACGCGCATCCTATGTCATGTCTCTTAACGTCTGTAACGTCACTCATTCGCTTTCCGGGATACGTCAACCTCGATGGTATATTTGTGTACTTCGGTCACACGGATGCTGCTCGATAAACTCGGTCACCCAACTCAACCTACGTGTCGAACCAACGTTGACCATTTCTCGAATCCCTGTCGGCAGCCCGTTTTCATCCTTACGTCGCCACATTGTAAAGCCAATTTTAACGGCGACCAAAGTTAACGTTCCGAAACCTTGCGACAGATGTCGACCTATATTCGTGCGACACATTCAACACTAAATATAACTTTGATTGAAATTTTTATTTAATCAGTTTAAGTAAAATCTAATAATTGACTTCTCAATCGTCGCAAGCTAAATTGATTCGAAGAAGCTAGTGTTAATATTTCAATATTATTATCAAAATTTGATGTTAAAATCTTGGTATAATTAATTAAAAGTAATTGTATAATAATAATAATAAAAGTGATTAACGTTAATAATTTTCCAGGATTCATTAACTACAATCTGGAACAAAAATATTCTATCCATCTATTATTATATTATTAAAAATTGTCATTAAAACTTGATGTTCGTCGACGCTTGTGAAGATGCTCAAGGGAAAAGATCGAAGAAAGAAGTTTAAATTGACCCGATCATCGTTTCATTAGCTGACGTGGAAAATGAAATCGCTTCTGGAAGACCTCATAAAGTGTCATTAGTCATTAGGAATAGGTACTTGACCGCGGGTTATCGAGCTTCAAAAGCCTGAGAAAAAATCCACTTGCCACGGAGCAGTCGGCGATTTTCGATGTCAGCTATTATATTCGATTTGTTCTCTGTTCCAGATTCATTAACCCGTGATTGAAACGTTCTAACTGTATCTCACGGCAAATAATTTCCTGCAGACAATTCATATAGCCATTTCGCGTGATAATAATGAAATAATGTAAAAACATTACACACATATATATCTATTAGAATTGTTTGACGGTAAATAATATAATTATTATTAAAATAAAGAGCAAATGACACGATATTAATTACGGAAAAAAGAATTAATAATTTTTTTTTATCAATGCCGTATTAAGCCTAATAAATTAGAATGTGATTAATAATCGTATTTAAATATTTATAAAAACATTTAAATGGCATATCAAACGACGAATAATTCAATGAATCGACGTACTAATTATATTACGATTTTTGTCTCTCTCTCTCTCTCTCTCTCTCTCATTAGTCTTTAATATTTTTAAGTAAAATGGTATTATCTAAATACCAATCTGAAATATCAATCTACTATATTTAAATAATCAATGCCTAGTTTTGAATTGCAAAGCGTACACAAGCAAAAGTGTTTTATGTGAGTAATAGCGGCGATATCGACGTACCACATGCAGCTAAAAAAAAAAAAAAAAAAAAAAAAAAAAGCAAGAAAAATTGACTTTCCGAATTAAGTTCAACTCGACATACTGCAATCCAGGCTAAAACCTGTTTCTCTTTTCATCGTTGTTTTTCTCTCCGCTTGGTTCGGTGCACCAGTGATTTGACACAGGAATGGAATGCAAATTTAAACGCGTTTCTGCAATTCCGGCGGCAGAAGATAGGCAGATGTAATGGAGATCGCTATTTCTCGGTTGAACAAACTTTTGCGGACGCCGCGGAAATTGTTCGACACGGTATCGTTCGAAACACTACAACTTGCAACTTATTAACTACACGAGAGTGTACAGGCGAAAAGTCAATAACCACGAATGAATATTACGCGCGAGCATTGTTCCAAAAAAGAATATAAAATACGAGATAAAATGTAAAATTTAACCCCGACAGTTTATGCTAAAATACTATCATTTTATCTGTGTTGAAAATTAATTAAATATCCGCGGATTATATTTCAGTTCCTCTTCATTGAATTAATAATGGACCTTCTGATAGTTGACATTACGACATTAACAGCAAAGTCATAGAGCAGGTGGAAAAGTTGAAATAAGAACGATCTGTCAAGGAGAAGAAAGAGAATGTTAAGTATTTCCACTGAATTGTGCGTTTTCTTCGTCTTTATATGTCCCCTCGGAGTGCTCGTAGCAAGAACATATTAATATTCCAAGCAAGGACGCGTGCCATCGAGCTACTACGGAGGCTGATGCAGTTCCGAGTCTTGGTACCGTCTTTGGAATATCCGGTGTCCCTCCGGTACGCTATGTCGCGGAATAACGGACGTGCTCACCCTAATACCCGCAGATTCCACGGCATAATAATCTCTCGCGGAATTTCTTATAACGCCTCTGACGATTATTCCATGATCGATGCGTACATACATATAAGCGAGTCTATTCATATTACGATAATAGATATAATACAGCTAAACAATTTTATATTTTGTACGCAATATTGGCAAAATTCCACATTTTTTTTTTTTATAAAATCTATACCAGTGGTAAAAATCAGATATTTTCCGAACAAACAGCCGACAAAAACTAGTTTCTTTCTATTAAAACTTTGTTAAAATAAATAGAAAATCTTTTTATTAATATTCATCTATTGAGAGAGTATTTTCTAATTTAAGCTTTATTCAAAATAAAATCCGTTATATATTAGAAATTGATGTAGCAAATAAATTAGTTTTTTTGTTGAAAGATAAATGCAATTCAGATTCATATTGGTAAAAATTTTTGTTACTATTATATTTTTCTTATTACTAAAAATTAATAAAAAATTTAGTATAACGTTTAGATCTCAAAAATTTTTATTTTTAAAATTTTACCTTGAATTAAAAAAAATTTTATTATTACATTGAATTTATTTTCTTAACTATATAGTGATTAATATAGTGACTAATATAGTGACTAATATAGTGATTAATATAATTTATTAATTAAGGCAAATATATTTTTTTCTGTAAAATTATATAAATTTATTTTAATGTTACATATTAATTATTTTTAGAGTTTTTGCAGTTTATTAGATAAAGTCCAGGACAGCAAAAAGCGGAATTTATCATTTTCCATTTACCATTTCATTTTTTTTTTTTTTTTTTTTTCATTCACTGGGCTTTTCCGATCAACTCTTGTACATAAAATGCTATCTTTAATGGAGACAAGAAGCTAAATTTGTTAAATCATAGGAATAATATAAATTTTTCAAGTATGAATAATTTTGTGTACGTTTGAAAATTTATTAATTTATACATGCATAATAAAGTAATAATAATACAATATTGTATTGGGAATAGTATATAGTGCACAATTCGTTATATGAAAAGGATTAACATGAAATAATGATAACTATGCAATTTAAAATCACAGACCCACCTACGCATGCAGACAATTTATCTCGATCCATTTTCTCTCGTTATCTCTTGTTAACAAAGTACCTATCTACCTAAGGTACCTCATATATGTATAGCTAAATTTCAATGCTTATGTATTTGTTATAAATATGTAATCTTCTTACAGCCAATTTAAGTATTTTACGGCATTTAATGATTTTTATATCGCTAATTTTTTCTCTAAATAAATATTTAAAAAAAATTAAAACTATATAAGAAATATATTTGAAAATATATTAAAAATAAAAATATTTATACTATAGTCTAAAGATAATAGTTTCTTAAAAAAAATTTTTGCTTTCATCTATACTATGGTAAAAGAGCAAAAGAAAATAAAACGCCTTATTCGCGTAATCAATCAATTAGTATTTCCGACTGGGGCGCAGTTTTCTAATGACCCGATGCCATCTCTGTTCTACCCAGCATCCCTCTGGACTCAGCTGCGATGATGAATAGATTCACTTCCTCCGGCAAGTGGGCATGATCTCTTTGGAAAAAAGTCAATCTAAACCAACGGTCGGTAAGGTCTTCTAGCAAGAAGCACAAACGTATAACGGCAAGAAGACTCCTCCGATACGTTAGGCTGAGAACACAACCTAGCAGAGAAAGGAGAATCTACGGAGAATCACACGTACAGCTGCTGGGAAAGCGGTATCATCGATTTCGCTACCTCAAACCAGTCCGACGTGACCTCAGTAGTCGAGCGAGAGTGTTTGGCTAGAGAGCGAAAGTACCTCGTGAAACTTCTTCCGACTTCTCAAGGAAGAATTAGGTCATACGTTTACGTCATTCGGTATAGAGGCATTTGCGTCTGTTCTTTGTACCCTATCAATTTACATTGATGCGATTTGGCGTCAAAATATATTTTACAATTTGATACAAGTTTTATGAAACACTCTGTACATTAACCTTCGTTAAAGAAATTCACTTTAACGATAGTATATATTTAAAAAAAATGCAATATCGTTATACAAAATATACCGTGAGTATTAAAATATTTTTAGCAGACAAAAATTATACAACGTATAAAACGAGCGATATAATCGTACAAATAAAGATGTCAGAGTACTTGTACTTATTTTAAAAATAATAAGCGTGGGATACGCAGAGATATAGCTACGCAAATTCATCCATTTGTCATCAGAGTTTCGTTAGCCATTTACATCGTGCAATTTCTTCCCTCAATGGCGTCTGGATAAAATATGAGACGTGTATTGCATAGCGCATCAATCAACATTAATAACGCCGGACGAATAAATCGGCCAAATGAGTAACGGCGTTTATGATTACCGACCATTTCATATAATGCAATATCCGTTAACGCCGAAATCGCGGCATCGCTCGACTTTGGAATCTCGTCGATTAAATCCGGCAGATTAAACGCGTATCGATGCGCTGTTTTCGACATTTTATCGTGCGTTTACGTTTAATAAATCGTCGTCGATTTGTCAAGCTTGCACTTGTCATTAATTCATATCCCTTTTCGGAAAGTGCGTAACTATCGGGGGAAGGAGACGACGTACGACATACCACGTGACAAACGTGAAAATAAATGAATGACATTGCCAGAAACCTCCTCGCCAAATATTCTGCCTCCGAGCGTATTCCCCGTTAATGGCAGGATAATTATACGCGTCGAGGATGAACTACTCCGCTATGGATTCGGTCAGTTAGTTTCGCGGTAATCGCACGATATGAATTCCGATATTACGTCGCCGGCCGCTCTAATTATCCCTCGTAATGTCATTTAGCGACAGTTAATCAGTGGGCGTAAATTTAACGGGCTCGATCGCGAAAACGAAAGTGGCGAGAAACGAGCGCCGTTGAAGACGAAAGCATCGCGAACGATAAAACGTCATATTATATGCATATCGACAAGTCTTTTATATTTCATTCATATTCATATTCGTAACTCTCATTGATTCACGATCGACAGTGCGTATAACGTGATTTGTGAAACACAATATTAGTTACTTTCCGCCCAACCTCCCACGATCACGTGCATGTATTATACACGTAGGTGTATTGCAATATCGTCGCTCACGGCAAGCGAATAACTACCACGGGGAATAACTCCGTCAGCCAGCACGCGAACGAGAAATCGAAAAAAATATGGAATACCTTCACGTGGCGCAATGAAAGTAAGCGTGCGCGAACAGCATCGCTGAACTTATGTATTGTACGTTTACCTATTGGCAATCACACCTACCGGGAAGGCATCCGAGCGCGAAAGGTCGCATATAATAAATTGTGTTGAAAGTGCAGCATACAATGCGGCAATATAACCGTGTTTAAATAAAAACTAGGATATATATACGAATTTCAATTTAACAATTTAATCATTAAAACCGCTGTGTATAGGTGTGTGGGAATAAAGTCATTGCCAAAAATAATTTCTACAGTTATATAATTATTAAATTTAATTTAAATTATTAATAAGTAAAACAGTTTTATAATTAAAATACCTATTTCTTTAAAAAAAAAAAACCATTGCACGTAGTTAGTTTTTCAAAAATTATTATTGCAAAAAAAAGGACAGTTTAAAATGTATTCTAAAGTATTACACTGACTTTTCGAAATTTAACTTTTATAATATTTCTTTTAAAAGCAGAAATTACGACCAATAAATGTTGCATTAAAGTAAAAGTTATATTAACGACTGACTCAATCACGCATTTAAATTGTCGAACTAAATCTCGAATATTTCAATGTGATTGCTTTTAAGCCCTGCTCTGTGTGTATGTGTTTGCTATTTAATAAATTATTTGTTTTATATTATCATTATTACAAAATTCTATCTCTTAATTCATGGGTTTATTATATTTAATTATTTAAAAGTATAAATAATAGGAGTGAAAGATTTATGATTTTTAGCAACAGAATATGAGGAGAATAAATTTGAACAAAATTGATAATGAAAAATAATACAGAGAGATATTATAGTGCACAAGTAAAACTAAAAGTCGAGTTCACAAGATTTTATAGTTTCTCTGTTTCGATGTAAATTCTTTTCCACATCTATATTATACAATAATACTGTTTTTTGTACTCTCGACGCACTATAATCTTCTTAGAAGAATTAAAAAATCTTAAAATTTCAACAATATTATAATCTTATTTCAATACTACAATTGACATTTCACGAATAAAATAATTATTTTAACACTAAGAAAATTATAATCTTCGATTTGAACATGGGTTATTTTCTATCCAACATTTTTTCCTCTCCATTCAAGAAAATTATTCTTAAATAATAAGAATATATTTTGAAACTAAAGATATTATCAAAGTAAGAATATTCTTTTTTCTGTGCATTATCGGTATAAAAAAGTATCTAAAAATCAGTACATATTTCACCGCCGCGTCAAAGGAATTATGTTACGCGATGAGATTACACGCTTCATCGCACAGTACACCGCGAGCCGAGTCTTGAACTGACAATAAGCTATGTCGATATGAGATGCACGACCGAAGCAAAACGTGAATTGCAAAAATGTTCACGACGGCATAAAGTTCAACTAAAAGCAAATTTAAATACCAAGAAACCTCGCCTCGAAGAGATTCGGCTCACAATTTGACAATAAATTCTATTTAATCCCGCAATTTAATATGACCTATAGTAAAATAAAATTATTCTCATATTATTTTTTGCATGACTTAATTGATTGTTGATCAATAACGTATAATTTTTTCATGTCCAAAATTGTAGTAAATTTATAAATATCGTAATTTCAATGATGATGAATCAGAATTCATGAACGAGAAGCTACGTTCCTTCGACCAGATAGCACGAGTCCGGAACTTTCATTTTCCTCTGCGCATAATATCGCGGTTGTTTAATTATTGTCATTGTGACATACCGAGCGGTATGTCGATAACAAAAATAAATACGAAAATATTGGCGACGCGTGAATGACAATGAGACCGCTAATATGCAAAGCGTCGGGTCGTTGATACGCAATATTTGCATTTAACGATTGTTACATGCATCCGCGAGATTCTTATCTCGCTTATTCTCTAGTGACTGCACCCAAAAAAATGATCTTGCAACTTTAAGAAAAATTTTCCAGCTGTAAAAAATTAACTGAAACAGATAAATTATTAACAAATACTGTGATATTGCATATAATTTGCACTTGATCGATTTAAATGACAGAGACAGAATTTATATCTGTACTATTAAAGTAATTTAGGCGGAAAATTTGTCTGTGATGCCTATTTTTAAGGCCTATTGTCAAGGACAATTATATTTGTGATTAATATTTGACAATGGGATCTAAATTTTCTAGAGGTATTGCTAGAATATTGCTGTGTTATATTGCTATAAATTCTATACGTGACGAACGATATTCTAACAGACACATAAAGCAGCGATAAATTTTAATTGACACATCTAGAAATCCATCTACGTTAGTAAAATATTTTTTTGAGTGTATGTAATATTGATCATCGCTATGCTTTATATAAACGTTTGTTATTATCGGCAAAAAATGTTTCGAGATAAGTAATAGATTTTCGCGTCGCACGCCTTCTTCTATTCATTCGTGAATGCGAAAATGTATTAGCAAGAAAAAAATTTGCAAAAATAATAACGCGGGAGATACTCGCGTTGATATTTCATTGCTGATGAAAGACTCGCACTGATATTTCGTTCGTGTCAAAATAAAAAAAAAAGAGGGAGGAAAAAGAGCCAAAAAAAAAAAAAAAAGAAATCTCGTGGTGGACAAGAGGCGCAGGACGTAATAACTCGCGGCGGTCCGCTCGATATTCAAATTCGTCCACTGTACACGTCGGCCAAAAAAATCTATGCACACGCTCGTGTGTATGCACCGGGCGTAATAAAAGGCGTGAACGATGGCCGCGGGAAAAGTCATAATCCACTTTTGTTTGCGGATTTATCGGTCTTCCGTGATGCCTCGTCCGGCGCTTTATCGAATGCCGCCGACGCCATGAACGAGCGATGGCATAACAAAAGGTGGAAGCTTTGGGAACTCTCGATGTTATCCTTCCTCTCTTCGCTACCTACGTCCATCTGCTCTCTCTAACACATACATACATGCACACAACCATCCACAATGCAAAGAAAAAAAAATGTTACCAGACTCTGGCAACGACCGTAAATGACTTTCGCATATTTCCGCTTTGGCCGACGGACAAATATTTGAAGAAATAAAGAAAAAACAATAACACTAGAGAGAGCGAAACAAATTACTTTTTCAATAGCTATAGAACGATTGAGAGAACCGGATACAACGATCTACACTCGTGCTTTATAAAGAATTATCAGTATGCCTCGCCTGTTACAATGAGTTCCTGCGCTAGTATTGAAATCGCAGCTTCTAGATTAAACTAATTTTCTCTCCCTCTCTTTCTTTTTAATCTATTTTCAGAAAAAAAATTTTCCCAGAAAAAAAAATACAGTTATGCTATTAATATTTTGCATCAAGAATATATTATGTAACACCAAAAATATTATATCTCTTATATATACTATTATTACTATTTTAATTTTGCTCATAATTACTCGTTTCATCACGCAAAGATAATATATACATTTTTATGAAAATAACTATTAATCAGCACTCTCCGTAATGCAGAAATTTAATAATCATCCCGCCAACATATAATCTGAACTATATCACCATCTACTTCCCTCCCTCCACCTATTCATCATAGATTTTGCGATCTAACCGCTTCATAGTTCTCCTCTTGCTATTCCGCATACACACAGCGCTTTCCATTTTTCAAGTCCACACGGCGCACCGCCGATCCCGCGAAATGATTACAAACGACCGGGGATAACGTCCAATAAAACGTCTCCATTCCACGTTCCATTCACGTAGCGGAGAGATGCAGCGTGCTCGACCGTCGAGTCGATATCGGGGAACATGTGTGTTTATCTATGTCCGTTCGGTACGCGGCCGCGACGTGCATCGCCGCGATATCAACGAGAATATGTCTCTATCGATATACCGGCTTTCGCTCATGGAAAATCCCGCAGCCCTATACTTTGGTTAAAGGAAAGCGACATTCGAACAATTGGGCCGTTCGGATTTCGCGATAAAAGGAAATTTCCTGTCATCGTATGCATGCTGAATAACGATAACGGTTATCATCTGAAAATACGTGTATATTCACTTCGTATTTACTGCGCTACACGATTTTTCATTTTATAAAATCCAATTTTCACGCAAAGTCACGATCATTATTTGCTTAGAAGCATTTATTAAATGTTCGCGCGCGCGCACATATATATATATATATATATATATATATATATAATTTTTGATTTTTATGTTTTCACGCAACAATTCAACGCACAAATGCAAACACGTTTTAGTCATTTTTAGTACGATCTAAATCGCTTGAATTGCAAATGACATTTGATTTATTTCCACGATGCAATTTTATTTTTATTTTTTTTCTAAAAACATGAAAATTCATTCGATGTCATTCGATGTTCGTCACAATGACATTAGAAATTACGACAGGAAATAGCGCAACCATGTATCTAAAAAAAAAGGGCGGAAAGGGGAATTTCGATACAGACGAACGACGTCGCTCGTCGAATGAGGGATTGTATAATCGGCGGATATAAGCGCGTACGCCCGCGTCTCCGCAACTTTTTTAAATCAACGAGACTGCTCCCTTAGGCCGGCATTATCGGTCTCAAAGTACGTCATTAGGGGGGTCAAAATTTACGAGAATCTTGCAAGAATTGCCAGTTGTGTGGCGCGTCGCGTGATCAACGATGATGACCGCGTGTGTGCGTCCAGGTGTGCGAGGGCATCCTGAACAAGGGAACGTCCGTGAAATCTCTCGAGGGCATAATGTTCCTGATGACGACGCGGCGAAAACATACCGGCAAGGGAGGAGAAAATCAATTGCACGCTGGTGCAATTTTCATGCGTGACGCGATAATCCAAAATGTGATGCCTTTCTTTGATAGTTGGACTTGATGGGTGAACCGACATAACGATAAATGTCCGGAGAAATAATACGTGCCCGCAAAAGGATAAACATGTGAAGAAACATTAATAACATGTATTACGAAAGAGAAGAAAGTTAAACAAATGTATTAGACGAAAAAGCTACAATATTATATTTAGGATAAACTAGGGTATGATGGCCATGTACGGAAAAGATGGCTGTAATTTTTTCAATAATCACTATATAGTACGCTTTTTTAGTCATTATCAAAGATAATCGATATTTACAGTAGTAAAATAGTTTATGTGCATACATTGTTCAAAATAACGATATTGTAAATCTTATATCATATTTTTACTTTTGACTACTTGCAAAGTTTTTCATTTGTCCATTAAAAACTGTTATAATGTCGAATAAATTGCAGTTAAGCTATCGTAATCGACGTTAGACATATTATAAAGATATGTAAATTTTTATATGACCTATAATTTTTAGTTTCGTTTTCACTATTTTTTAATAAATATTATGGCCATCTTTCCGTCACTATGGTCATCTTTTCCTTAAAAGTTGAGTAAGATGGCCAATGCTTATGTTGTACTATTTTAATAATAGAAAATTTCAATTAAATATTTTCCTTTTAATTTCGATAATATTACGTAATTTAAGCTTCAATGAAGCTAATATGTCAAATACTATTAAAAAATAACAAAAATAAAAGTATGTTTTTTGCATTTTAAAAAACTATGGCCATCTTACTCGAGTTTACCCTAATTAAAAAATTAAAGATATAAAAAAATGTTTATTCGCGAAATAAAATAGAACATCCTGCGATCTTTTACTATTTCGATTACTAAATTGATTTAAAATAATTTTACGATTTAATACATTTATGACTTTGAAATCAAACACAAAATATATTCAATAAAATATTCTGTACAACGTTTCGTTTAACTACACTATTGATTTGGAAAATTCTAATTATTTTGCTTGATAAATCCAATCCCACGGTTTACAATTTACATGTAACCGATTAAACCATAGCCACATTGATTGCCAGATTTAGAGACCGAATGCGTCTCTTTACAGAACTCCATTGCAATGAAATGGCAATAGAGTTAACGTGGAAATAACGTGAATCTCGTAGTTGCAAGTGCCAATTGATCGTCCACAATCGACAGCAGATAAATTGCAAGTGAATAGATCGTTTATTTCACCCGACTCAAGTTTTTTTTCTCATATTCTTTCAAGGAACCACTAAATAATTATAACTTTATACTTTATTTGCTTTCGCAAGTCGTCATCCATTCGATTTGGGATCTGTCAAGCTTCTGAGAAAGTTTTATTCACATTATAAACAATTTTTTTTTATATGAAAATAAAACATATTTAATGATCGAAGAGTTCATATCAAAAAATTCGGAAACGAAAAATTCCTGTTATCACTATTTTTTGTCAATCCATATCATTAGCAAAATATTAACCAGATAAATGAATATTTCGTTTATTAATTGCTAAACATCAAGGAAAGTTTAAAACGTGGTGCATGAAGAGAATGTTTTTATCCATTCTTTCAGATTTTTCAATTACAATATTTAAAAACAAGAGGCTGAAATATTTTTAGAATTTATATTAATCCTGATGGATTCAACCAATTTGAAATTTCCGATGCTATCACAGAAATACCGATGCATTATTAGAGAAATCCAGATGCGACTACACGTGAATACTTTGTCGCGTGTAGCCATCTATCTAATGAAGAACAAGTAGTTGCAATTAATAAAACAAACAACAAAGATGCTCGCGCTCAATTTAATTATAAGTCCAAAGTCGCTTTTCAAGTAGACGTTTCAAATAAGATAAAACAATCTGATTTTATTGTTCTTCATTATAGGAAATAAAATTTCTTGGCAAACATTTCATAAAAATATGACACACAACACTCAACTGGATAAAATATTTCCCATGGCATAGAAAAAGGAATTTTGCTAAGAAAAAGATTTATCTAATTAACTAATTCTACTCAAAAAGTTATTAATTTACTGAAATTGAAAAAGAAAGAAATAAGTTGCATACAGCCTACATCTGAAATGTAAACCCATGTATCTATATATTTTTAAATCAATAAATTGCTTTTAAGCTTTTTGTAAACTGTGTCGGATTAAAGCACTATTAAATTCCTGATAAATTCATACACATTGTTAAAATATAAATCTAAACAAAATTTCAACAAATTCTTGTCTTTATGTTTTAAAAAAATACTTATTAAGAAAATTATAGATAAAATTGTTTTAAATTAGTCGTAAAAACAATGACAAAAAAAAAAAACAAAAAAGAAAAGAAACCCTGAAAAAATCGAGATGTCCAAAAATCTTTAAAAACAAATAATTTATTGTTAAAACCCAAGTTTTAATTATCGTAATAAATGGACGATCGATAGCGACTAAGTTGAAAACATGAAAGTCATTTTAGCGAGGACTAAAAAACAGCGGACACGATAAATAAATACGGAATATCAACGCGAACAAAATTACAGATCGAAACCGCGATTCCAAGTAATTAAAAATGAAACTTGGTCTCCTCTGTTCATTGCAGATCAGCAGATTTATACATATAAACGTATAATAAATACATAATAGTACGATCAGCCATTCATGAAGCTCGAAAAAGGAATATGTACAGATTACGATCGGAAATTTGATGAGTGATCAGATATGATAGTTGACAACCGAGCCTCATCGTCATCCGTATTTGCCGTGCAATTCAACATCGATACGTTTACGCGACACGCTCGTCGTACGAAGCGAAAACACGTAACATGCATGTAGAATGTCGAATAAAAACGAACGAATCACTATGTGGTGAAGCGTGTTAAAATATCGAATGTTGTATGGGGAGAAACGATTTGACCGAATACAGATTTGATTGCAAACGCAGAAAGATATATCTGAAATGCGGTTGGTTTAGTTAGCAAATATAGTTACATCAATGTTAAACATATTTGTATGTGTACGTGAACGAAAAAATATTTTATTCAGTCGTTATTTTTTTTCTACTAACCCAACCGGCATTGATATAGAATAAAATATTGAAGATTTCGATTGATAAATATAACAAAACAAACGTGTCAATCTAATTGTAAGATTTAAAAATTATACATCGATATTAAATGAAGTATAAAATTATTTCCGATCAAACTGATGTAATAAATTTTTATACAAGAAATATATTTTTATACAATAAAAATGTAACATTTATTTTAACATTAATATAATATTCAATCAACTTAATAACCAGATTTATATACAACGTTCACAATAAATTAATTATAGAGGATATTTCCTGCAAACAATAACAGGATATCGCGAAGATGTTCTCACCGAGCAGCAGTTCAAGAATTCATTCTGCAACGATGAAATTAAATTTGCGCCGATTATCGACGCGTGACCGTGCAGTCAATACGATACGAGAGTGCATACAATGCGGTCACTGTACCGTTAAAATAATGAGTTTGCAAGTAGATCCTCCAAACCAAAGAACACGTTCGATGACTTGGGCGAGACGACAAGATGCGCGACAAAACTCGCTTTCAGAATTTTCTTCGGTTAAAGTCACGTATATGCCAAACATTTCCACGGATCATAGCATGACGAATTGTAAACCGTTAATGAAAACATTCATATCTACAGCTAAGCTGAACCCTCGTATTCATTACGATAAACACATATTTTCTTTGTATCACGCTATCATAAGGTCTCAAAAAAATATTATGCGTTTATAATGATAATACACATAGTTACATTAGTAAATTATTGCTCATATAGATGTGTATTGTAATTATAAATTTTTTTGTAATTTTTAATAGAATGGCCAAAACATTTTTCAATACAATTATAGGTAATAAGATTTCATTTTAATGACATTAAAAAGTTTAGTAGAATTTATATCTACACTCGTGGTCAATCTATAAAAATATGCCCAAGATATAATTAAACACATGTTGAGTATCCAGAAAACGATCGCGTGTTTAGAATTTAACCTTTTACAAAGGCACATTGAAAATATATGTTATGCTCACGCATAGATAACGTAACATTCAATCGCGTTGTAAAAGAGCTAGCAATTGCTGTCAGTGCGTATAGAATTAAACCTGATATTGATACCATTGATACACTACATCGGTATCAACGTCGACATGAAGGCCAAATTGATTCATCGGCGATGATACGTGTTTTGCTCTCTCTCCCTCTCTCTCTCTTGAACGCTTATATATTACTGTAATCAATAGATTTCAAACAATAAACGGTCATGATATTAATTCTATCACTTGTTTATCGACAATCTCTATTCGCTAGTTACAATGATAATATGCTAGCAATTAATAGTTATTTATTACAGTTATTGCGCAATTGGCGTTCTCATTCAAATATTAGTATAATGAAAGATTTTGAATGCACTAAAATTGTAAGAAAAAGATACAAAATATCCTTTTATTTAACTTCTTTGCGCCTTTTTAAGTAAAATAATAATTCTAACAAAATTATTAAAAAATATTAAATTAAATTTTTTGTTATATTATTTAATATATTATTAAAATTATTAATTTATTTTCTATAAGCTTGAAAATATTCCTAACATCAAATACTACAAATACGTTGCAGTACGAAATTATAAGCGCGCTCCTCTAAACTGAAGCTTCCACACTGTCAGTACTGACATTCAAATGCAATTCAAATCAATGTTTTTGTCCATTCGTTTAGGCTGCGGCGTATAATTTCTAGCTATAAGCTAAGATTGAGATAAATTAAGAAATTGCAATTAGAGTGTGTTATAACGACTAAAATATTTACATATATAACTCATATGACACAAAATTATTTTCACTAAAGGAAACAATTTGTTTTATTCATATGCTGAATAATATTAAATTTTTTAAATTTTTATACACATATAATTAACTTGCATATTTCAAAACTTTACTTCTTTTACTATTAATTAATTTCTTTGAATTTGAAAAAATGTTGCTTACACTTTTTGCTCTTGTAAATTTTTATATTTTATATTTATTTTTAATATTTTTTATATTTTTATATTTTTTTCAAAAATAAATGTAAGTGAGAAATCATTGTTTCGTTGGTGAGATCATGTTTATTAGACAATATTATTTTAAAAAAGGCTATAGAGCACCAGGCCTAATAATGAAAGTGACGATTGTGAATACTCTTAGCGTGAAAGCGCATAAGATGATCGCATCCTATGACTTTCAAATGAATAGACGTAAGTAGGAAACGAAGATGGATAGGTATAAAGCAACAATGCATAATCAGCGAAAATGAGTCTTACGAAACATTTTATGTGTAACCATATTACTATTGTAAGCAAAAACGTCTGCTAATAACGTGACTATCCAACAATGACTATCTCAACATAATACATTATTTCGAAATCCGTAGGGTATCGGGAGAAAATTCTCAATAGAAGAAATACAATTATAAAATCAATATAATGCTACTTAAATAAATAATGCTTAAAGAAAAAAATGTATGTTTAAAAAAAAAATTTTAGACAGTTATATAAATATTACTATAAAATACGTTGTATATATGTATGGGTATATGTGTAAAAAAAGCGTGTTTTATCTCGTAAATTGTCCTACTCATAACACGAATTTCTCCGATAGAAGTTTGTAACAGAACAACACAGCAAACTACGTCATTTGATATTTTCATGCTATTACTATCACAACGTTACCGAGGATATCGCGTGACTCTATATCCGGTCTCGCATCAAATGATGAATAGCGAACGATTCGCACACAAATGCAGCGAGAATTTAATTGCTAGACCGCATGCGCACCGACTGATAATTATTATTTTCGACCATGTTCAAATTAGTGCGCGTCGATTATATCGCAGTTACAGTTTCCGATACCCCTCCTCCGTTTCTAAAAAATACCAAAAAAAAGAAAACAAAAAAAAATACGGGAAAAGTTCTCTCTTCATATAGTGAACAGTGTAACTAAAATTTTTTCGTGTAAACGCACGATTTTCCAATTAAAATATCACGTGCGCTTAAAAATGCGCTTGCAATCGATAAAACCACCGCAAAACTGCAAATCGAACAAGAAAGAAGACTGCGAATTCAATGCATTTTTATTTAGTGTAAAAGAGAGAGAGAGAGAGAGAGAGAGAGAGAGAGAAATGGAAACGAGGAGCAAAATTAAATAAAATTGATCCAGGCGAGTAGTATCATGCAAAATCGATTTTAATATCACAAATTATCAGTTTACATTATTGCTTGCGCAGTAAACTTCAGTTAAACCATTTAACAATTCTGAAAATTGTATGATATATTGCGTAAAATTATGGTAATTTAAAACAGACTAAAAATTCTAGCAACTGCATGTATGTATATGTCCGTATTTGTATAAAATTAAATTAAATATATACTGCACCCGAGAGTAATTCACTAGTAATTTTATGTATGTATATCAGGATCTTCTTTATTTCAGGATCTTCTTCATTCCAATCTTTAATATCTATCTCAATAAAAAAAAAATATATATATATCTATGATTTCGAATAATAATTGTGAATAGTAAATAAAGGAAAACAATAGGAATATAAAAATGGCTTTACACACACACACACACACATTTCGAATTTTTATAAATTACCTCCATAAAAAAGCAAAGTAAAAATATGAAATTTGACCAATATATTTTTTATTTTTGTAAACTGACATACTGATTGAAAGTAAAATCCAATTTTCTGTGAAATTAAAGTACTTTAATTTAAAAAAAAAAAAGAGCTATCAACTTTATAGAGATGATATATTTCGGTAGACATTTTTATATTCCGTGTATGTATCGATACGGAAAAGATTCAGAACGCTTTCTTATATTTCGCCATTTTTATTCGCATGCTGACACAAACGCGATATCCATATCAAAATGATTTGCGATTTCTTCGAATATGCATTTTTAGAACTTGCTCCAAAATCGAGTTTTATGCATATATGTATTTTATGCATATAGCTTGCAAGTCAGCGGCGAAGCGTTAGGTTGTGTCCTTTTTATAAGCACACACAAGTCGTTATGATCCTATAGTTTTTATAGAAGTAATTTGCATGCAGAGCGTAGAGTAGCGCATTGTGCCAGGAGATTGAACTTCTCGAGGTCAATTTAAAAATCCCGGTTCATTATTTTGCGAAACACAGCGTAGATGTCGGCGCAAGCGGAAACTACCTTCGCGAAAAAGTGGCCTCTCTCACTTCTGGTTTTCGTGAAAATGGTAGCAGTTTTTCGACGATACGCGAGACGCCACGGAATTTTTCACGAGAACTCTATAGAAAGATATGATTTAAATAGTCGAAATAGAGTTTTATGAATTCGCAATAAAAGAGAATTTCGCTCGAAATAGTAACAAGAATGCAATTTTAATATATGAGAAATATGTTTACATATGTGTTTATACTTTTGCAATATAGAAATATTTTCAAAAAAGCTTTAAAATCATAATATTTTATTAATGAATTTGATTATGCTAATTTTCTGATTTTTTATTTAAATATTTCTTATTAAAAGGCATATAAAGAGAATTAAATTAATTTATCGCATTAAATTAAAATTTATATTAAACTTAAACTGATAAACTCAAAAGAACTACAAGAAACTACCTAATTTACAGTAAATTAATTACGAAAATATTCGTGACCGAATTTTTTTTATTTCTTCCTAAAAATAGCTTTTCATAATAAAAATGTATATTTTTTCAAAATATCATATATCGCAGAAAATTTTTTTCAAATACAAATACCTTAAAAAATTTGATCGATATCTGATATAGAAACCTGGGATATGTTTTAATTTTTTTATAAATCACATTTATATATATCGCTGTTAATTCGTTTTTATCAATTAAAAATATTTTTTAAATTAAAAGTGACTGACCTCTTTCACTTTATCCCTTCGTTCCCTGGCGATACGATCCTTATCCTCTCCGCCGATAGTTAATGGCAGTTTATCCGCGGGGGCTGGTGGCACTGTCACTAATATTGTCTCTTCCTTATGCACAATCAACGACGAAGAACTACTCGTACGCACTCGCGATTCACCCATGTCAGGTTTCTCTAATGTCTTTTGCTGCTGATACTCCTCATCGATTTTTGCCTAAAAATTCGACGCACAACCGAAATGCATTCCGCGATCGTTTCGTGATGGCACGTAAAATTTGCACGGTATGCGTTTAATTAGCATCATTGATATACCTCATACGACATATGATGAAAATCGAAATGCACTGTTGATTCTACTATTAAATTTTATATCTAATTTTATATTTATTTAGATTCACAAAATTGGATACAAAAAGATTATATTATACAAAAATAAAAATTGATGAACTCAATTATAATGTATTGGTATCAAATAATAAAAGAATTTATTACAAAAACATTCAAATAAAATAACATTTATTTTTAAATAGAAAACAAACATATTAAAATTATATTTTACCATTTTATTTTCTTTGAATTTATTTTCTATTCAAACGATATACGATATAAATTATTGGTAATATTTGATTTGTTTACATAAATTTTTTGCGTAAAAATAATAAACCAATTTATATATATATATGTAATAAATACAAACAAATTTGTTAATAATATTTTAAGCAAAATCTTTTTAATCTGAAAGATTATTTACATTAGTACCTCTTACGCGTAATCTAAATTAGTTGAATTTTTGATGACTGTTTTCGTATTTCTATTGATTTATAATATGACCGTTAATTATATGTAAATGTATGTGTTGTTAATTTACTTTTGCTTAAACTATATTAGTCTAAGACATTTAACTCATAAGACCATTTTATGATAAAAATTGAGAGACCAGTGCATTTCCATAACAATCACACGTGCCATCTATACGCGATCCACATTCCACGGAAGTATACTCTTTCTCGCCTTATTCACCTCCGGAGAAGTGCATACTCTCGAATGCCTTACCGTTATGTCGTTGCCAAAGAAAAGAAAAAAAAGGATCAACACAAGAATTACTTTTATAACGGAGCAATGATACACCGTTCTTGTTTACTCTCATGATCCTTGTCATTTTTCAATTAGTTTCATTTTTACAAGATTGCAAAATGACGATACTTTTCTAAAAAGACATATTAATGAACAAAGATGAATATTAAATATCGCATTTCATTAGTTATTACTAATCGTGTGATAAAATTATTACTTGTATTATATATTATATTCATACTTTTCAATAATCGTCATTTTATGATAATTATTTATTATGATTACGCATGTAAACGTATATTTGTCTCGCTATATATAAGTAAGATTGTTCTACTCAAGTATGCTAACGCTATCTCCTATTTTGTCGAGCTATATTTTCTTTCACGAGTTTATATTGCGCTACGTTGACAGATCACATTTCACTTCATTTGTACGTGCGTCCT